>NC_134904.1:23182831-23207831 GCF_041734735.1 Babylonia areolata | reverse complement strand
CTCTCTCAGAGAACAATATATTAGAAGCTTGCGTTCCGATATTCAACTGGGTTGATCACTACCCAGTTTGTGTCACATGGGAAAAAAAGGAGTAAAAATTCCCAAATCAGGCCATAAGACAATAGCATATCGTTGCTACTCTAAATTTAATGAGCAGCTCTTTATAAATGATGTGAGTATCTCCCAACTTTCATCAGTATATGATATAACAGACCCCGATCTAGCAATAGAACACTGGATCGAAATATTAACAGAGTTATATAATAAACACGTCCCACTCAAAACCATGAGTTAACACACCCCTAAACCAGCTTGGTGTTCCAAAGAGTTGAAACAGGCAGGCTACATTAGAGACTATCTAAAAGAGCAGGGCTACCACGAAGAATCGAATAAATTGAGAAATGAAATAAACTCGCAAAAGCGCAGAGAAAAGAGAAAATATTACCGAGAATTATTATCCTCGAAAGAAAACCCCAAATCAGTGTGGCAAGCTATAAACCAACTCACCAACAAGCAATCTTCGTCAAAATCAAACGTGATCAAAGATGTTTCTGTGAATCAACTAAATACACACTTTTCCACTATAGCTAGAAAAAAAATATTACCACAGATTACTCAGAACTGAATAACCTTGAAAAATCAAAATTGTATTGTCGTAATAAAAACACTTCAATTAAATTGAATATTCCACCCATAACAGTATCTGAAGTCTATAACTACCTTATCCAACTAAAACAGACAGGAACCCGCGGACTGGATGGCATCGACAGCAGAATTCTTAAACTAGCCACTCCAGATATCACGGATACATTAACGTACATTTTTAATCTGTGTATTGACAAAAACTACTTTCCGATCGCATTTAAGAAAGCGAAAGTTCTTCCTATTTACAGATCAGGGGACACCACCGATCCTTCAAACTACAGGCCAATTTCCATTATTTCTATTCTTTCAAAACCACTGGAAAAACACATCAACAAGCATATTTCACATCACTTTGATGTCAATGAAATTTTACATCCAGGTCAGTCTGGTTTCAGACGAAAGCATTCATGCCACACAGCATTGGTCAACATTGTAGATGACTGGCTTACCAATGTCAATAACAATAGATATTGTGGTGTTTCGTCGATTTAAAAAAAGCATTTGATGTGATAGACCACAAACTCTTACTTAGAAAACTTGAGCTGTATGGTCTGTCAACTAATTGTCTTAGTTTGCTTGAATCCTATATGACAAACAGACAACAATGCATGACAATGAGTACACCAATCTCCGCACCAACAACATTTGATTATGGCATTCCTCAGGGGTCTATTCTAGGCCCTTTACTGTTCTCAATATATAGAAATGACCTACCGCTGCATATGAAATCCGTCTGCGAACTTTTTGCGGATGATACAACAATCCATACTTCTCATACTGACATTGTCGCTCTTGCAAAAGACTTACAAGAAAGTACTGATGACCTCGTTAGATGGACCGAACTAAACCACATGTCTCTTCACCCTCAAAAAACAAAATGCATGTTAATCAAAACTAGACAAAAGAGGCAAAACACTATACATAATCTTCCTTCCATCCAAATTAAAGGCGAACCTATTGAACAGGTCAGTGATCATAAAGTTCTGGGGATCATAATTGAGAAGAATCTCACTTGGAATCCTCACATAAATTTCCTTTGCAAAAAGACAGCCCAGAAAACCCATCAACTATCTAAAATCAAACATTTCCTTGACCTTCATTCACGGAAATTATTTTTTCAAGCGCATATCCAGTCTACAATAGATTATGCATCAACACTATGGGACTCGCAAGTGCGAATACCATGAAGCCATTACAGAATCTTCATAAACGGGGGCTCAAGCTGGTACTCCTTAAAAAGACTACCCTTTTAGACTCAGACTATAAACAAGCGAATATTCTCCCACTAATCCGTAGATTAAGGTACAATAAAGGAATCATGATGCAAAAGATTATGACAGGTAATGCACCACCAACATTAATAGACAAATTTTCTGTAAATTCATCAAGGAATCTCCCCAAAGTCCATATCCCAATTCCAAGAATTGACTTGTTCAAATCCAGTCTGGTTTACTCAGGCGCCACCCTACGGAACTCACTCCCAGAAACAATTAAACAACACCATTGCCCAACCACCTCCAAAAAAACATTGCCTTTCCCACCTTATGACATACTGTGTAATGTAAATCGTTCATTTTGTTGATACTGTTTGTCAAATGTGTATGGTTGACTGAGAACCTTCCTCACCCTCTATCCCCCATTCTGGTGTGTGTTGTGTGTGTTTGTTTCTTTCATTTTGTTCATTTTTTTCCCTATGCATTTTACTAACATCATGCTAGTGCCTGTATGCCATGTGTGTGTGTGTGTGTGTGTGTGTGTGTGTGTGTGTGTGTGTGTGTGTGTGTGTGTGTGTGTGTGTGTGTGTGTGTGTGTGTGTGTAGGTATAGCGATGGCAAAGATATTATCGCATACAAAGGTGGCGGTTCAAGCGACGGGTATTACGAAACGACGAACACCATTGAAACAGTGGGCAGCACCATCGTGGAACCATCTTCCACCTACAGTGACAGAAAATACGGCATCAGGGCCAACATTGGGCCAGGTGAGGCACCCGCTCCACACACACACACACACACACACACACACACACACACACGCACACACATATCGAGAGGCGACGATGACAAGGCAACAGCGCATGACTCCGCAGCCCAAAGCTGCGTGTGCATATATATATCTGTCGTACTCAATGGCGGTAATTTGCGCATTACCGGTGTAACATCCCAAATCGCTCACACACCCCTCTCGTCCGGGTGTGTGTGTGGATATTCTGTGTGTGTGTGTGTGTGTGTGTGTGTGTGTGTGTGTGCACGCGCGTGTATAGGTGAGAGTTTGTATTTGCATTTGTATTTTTTTTTATCACCACAGATTTTCTCTGTGTTAAATTCTGGCTGCTCTCCCCAGGGAGAGCGCGTCGCTATACTACAGCGCCACCCTTTTTTCCCTGCGTGCGGTTTTATTTGTTTTTCCTAGTTTGCGCCATGTGAGTAATATATTATTATTATTATTATTATTATTATCATCAATATTGTTATCATTATTATCATCTTTATTAGCGTATACCATGTGACACAGGCAAAGTCCCTTCTGCAGTGTGTGTGACGTGAGACCGGTAACAGTCCCTCCTCAGTGGTCAGTGTGTGTGACGTGAGACAGGTAACAGTCCTTCCACAGTGGTCAGTGTATGTGACATGAGACAGGTAACAGTCCCTCCTCAGTGGTCAGTGTGTGTGACGTGAGACAGGTAACAGTCCATCCTCAGTGGTCAGTGTATGTGACGTGAGACAGGTAACAGTCCCTCCTCAGTGGTCAGTGTGTGTGACGTGAGACAGGTAACAGTCCATCCTCAGTGGTCAGTGTGTGTGACGTGAGACAGGTAACAGTCCTTCCTCAGTGGTCAGTGTATGTGACGTGAGACAGGTAACAATCCTTCCTCAGTGGTCAGTGTATGTGACGTGAGACAGGTAACAATCCTTCCTCAGTGGTCAGTGTGTGTGACGTGAGACAGTCCATCCTCAGTGGTCAGTGTGTGTGACGTGAGACAGGTAACAATCCTTCCTCAGTGGTCAGTGTGTGTGACGTGAGACAGGTAACAGTCCTTCCTCAGTGGTCAGTGTGTGTGACGTGAGACAGGTAACAGTCCCTCCGCAGTGGTCAGTGTATGTGAGATGAGACAGGTAACAGTCCCTCCTCAGTGGTCAGTGTGTGTGACGTGAGACAGTCCATCCTCAGTGGTCCGTGTGTGTGACGTGAGACAGGTAACAGTCCCTCCTCAGTGGTCAGTGTGTGTGACGTGAGACAGTCCATCCTCAGTGGTCAGTGTGTGTGACGTGAGACAGGTAACAGTCCCTCCTCAGTGGTCAGTGTGTGTGACGTGAGACAGTCCATCCTCAGTGGTCAGTGTGTGTGACGTGAGACAGGTAACAGTCCCTCCTCAGTGGTCAGTGTATGTGACGTGAGACAGGTAACAGTCCCTCCTCAGTGGTCAGTGTGTGTGACGTGAGACAGTCCATCCTCAGTGGTCAGTGTGTGTGACGTGAGACAGGTAACAGTCCCTCCTCAGTGGTCAGTGTATGTGACGTGAGACAGGTAACAGTCCCTCCTCAGTGGTCAGTGTGTGTGACGTGAGACAGTCCATCCTCAGTGGTCAGTGTATGTGACGTGAGACAGGTAACAGTCCCTCCTCAGTGGTCAGTGTGTGTGACGTGAGACAGGTAACAGTCCCTCCTCAGTGGTCAGTGTGTGTGACGTGAGACAGGTAACAGTCCCTCCTCAGTGGTCAGTGTATGTGACGTGAGACAGGTAACAGTCCATCCTCAGTGGTCAGTGTGTGTGACGTGAGACAGGTAACAGTCCCTCCTCAGTGGTCAGTGTATGTGACGTGAGACAGGTAACAGTCCCTCCTCAGTGGTCAGTGTATGTGACGTGAGACAGGTAACAGTCCCTCCTCAGTGGTCAGTGTGTGTGACGTGAGACAGTCCATCCTCAGTGGTCAGTGTATGTGACGTGAGACAGGTAACAGTCCCTCCTCAGTGGTCAGTGTGTGTGACGTGAGACAGGTAACAGTCCCTCCTCAGTGGTCAGTGTGTGTGACGTGAGACAGGTAACAGTCCCTCCTCTGTGGTCAGTGTGTGTGACGTGAGACAGGTAACAGTCCCTCCTCAGTGGTCAGTGTGTGTGACGTGAGACAGTCCCTCCTCAGTGGTCAGTGTGTGTGACGTGAGACAGGTAACAGTCCCTCCTCAGTGGTCAGTGTGTGTGACGTGAGACAGGTAACAGTCCCTCCTCAGTGGTCAGTGTGTGTGACGTGAGACAGTCCATCCTCAGTGGTCAGTGTATGTGACGTGAGACAGGTAACAGTCCCTCCTCAGTGGTCAGTGTGTGTGACGTGAGACAGGTAACAGTCCCTCCTCTGTGGTCAGTGTGTGTGACGTGAGACAGGTAACAGTCCCTCCTCAGTGGTCAGTGTGTGTGACGTGAGACAGTCCCTCCTCAGTGGTCAGTGTGTGTGACGTGAGACAGGTAACAGTCCCTCCTCAGTGGTCAGTGTATGTGACATGAGACAGGTAACAGTCCCTCCTCAGTGGTCAGTGTGTGTGACGTGAGACAGTCCATCCTCAGTGGTCAGTGTATGTGACATGAGACAGGTAACAGTCCCTCCTCAGTGGTCAGTGTGTGTGACGTGAGACAGGTAACAGTCCCTCCTCAGTGGTCAGTGTGTGTGACGTGAGACAGGTAACAGTCCCTTCTCAGTGGTCAGTGTGCGTGACGTGAGACAGGTAACAGTCCCTCCTCAGTGGTCAGTGTGTGTGACGTGAGACCGGTAACAGTCCCTCCTTCACCAGCTTGGCGGCCACTGTCTGCGTGGCGTGTCACGCCGCCACTCCTGGCCACGTGGTGTACACCGTCACAGCCACAGATGCCGACCCTCCCGACACCCTGACCACCACACTGGACTCCCTGTCACCTTCTGCCCACTTTGCCTTTGACGCCTCAACTGGCAACTGCATGGAGAGTCAGCCTTTAATGGTAGTCACAGATTGAATGAGAGAGAACTCAGAGAACTCAGAAGAGATCTAATGTACATCGGCCTTAAGCCACGATACACATATTGAGAAACTGAGACAAGCAGGGACCTGAACTAATTTGCATTACTGAGTCGAAAATGTGGCACGCACATTTCTTTTCCCATCGCCATGAACGACAGTAAAAAGTTATCCCGTATGATATATGATTCGAGTGACCAAACCACTTGAAAGTTATATATAGATACCATAGCACAGCATGATATGGGACAGATGGTATATCACCAATTATCTGTTTTTCTTCATCGTTCGTTGGCTGCAACTCCCACGTTCACTCGAATGTACGCGAGTGGGCTTTTACGTGTATGGCCGTTTTTTTTATTACTCTGCCATGTAGGCTGCCGTACTCCGTTTTCGGGGTATGCATGCTGGGTATGTTCTTGTGTTTCCACAACCCACCGAACGCTGACATGGATTACAGGATCTTTAACGTGCGTATTTGATATCTTCATAAACAGAACAGTTTCAGTCAGCCTACCGTAAGTACCATAGCCCTGAAATCGCCTTGCTGCGAGTGGTTAATGACCTCCTTCAGGCCTCTGATACTGGTCGTGTGTCTGTTTTGTCACTGCTAGACCTGTCGGCAGCATTTGACGCCATAGACCATGGCATCTGTAGTACACAGTTGCGTAACTTTTGGCTGCATTGGTTCACATCATACTTAACTTGCAGTGCCCAGTCTGTTCTTATTGGCCATGAATCCACTCCATCTGTGTTGAAGCAACGTTTTGTCTTGGGTCCAGTTTTATGTACACACAGCCTCTCAGCACGGTCATTCATCGGTCAGGTCTCTCATATCATTTCTTTGCAGACGATTACCAGCTCCACAACTCAACTGTTCCCCCAGATTTTTCAACCCATGCTTATAGTTTGAAAAATCGCATTGATGATGTGGCCGAGTGGATGAGTGAGAACAAAATGAAGATGAATGAGGAAAAAACTGAGATAATTGTCATGGGCACCAAATTAAAGATGAATCAGGGCACTTCTACCTATATGTCCATCTCTGGCTGCTACATACCTTTCCACCTTTCTTCCAGTCTGTGAGAAGCATTGGCACTGAAGTAGATTAAACGCTGTATCAAACACTTGTGCTACACTCTGTTCTATCAGCTACGTAGGTTAGCAGAACTCGCTTTTTCTTTCCACTGCTGCTGCCAACAAACTCAGTGTTTCTTTCATACTACCCAGATTAAACTACCACTGTAAGAAATGCCTTTGTAAACAAACAGCATGTGGTGGCCATATTTTTTGACTTGGAGAAAGCTTACGATACCACGTGGAAATTTGGAATCCTCTCGGACCGGCACAAGCTCGGCTTCCGAAGACACCTGCCCCAGTTCATCCACAATTTTTTGCAAGACAGACAATTCCAGGTGAGGGTCGGCACCACCCTGTCTGACATTCACGAGCAGGATCTGGGTGTCCCGCAAGGGAGCATCCTGTCGCCGGCTCTTTTCAGCATCAAAATTAATGACATCGTTCAATCTGTTCAGAAGGGATCGGACAGCTCGCTGTTCGTGGACGATTTTGCCTTATATGCTACTGGCAGCACGTATGCCAGCATCCAGCGACGGCTTCAGCTCTGCGTCAACAAAATCCAGTGCTGGGCAGAGGAGAATGGCTTCACATTTTCGTCCTCCAAAACTGAATGCATCCATTTTCATAACTTTCGCCAGATCTATCCGGACCCTGAAATCCGTCTGGGAAAATCCACCATCCCGGCGGTCAAGGAAGCCAAATTTTTAGGGGTCGTCTTTGATCAGAAGCTGAACTTCCTCAGCCATATTAAACAGCTGAAAATATCTTGCCAAAAAGCCCTGAACATCATTCGAGTTGTAGCACACACGGACTGGGGTGCTGATAAGAGAACTTGCTTGCACCTCTACAGAGCCCTGGTCTGGTCCAAACTAGATTATGGAAGTGTAGTATACGGCTTGGCCAGACCGTCTTACCTGAAACTGTTGGACCCTGTACACCACCAAGGGCTCCGTCTCAGCTTAGGTGCTTTCCGCACCACCCCTGTGCACAGCCTGTATGCAGAGGCGGGGGAACCGCCTCTCTCCAACCGCAGACTGAAGCTGACCCTGAATTATTATTTGAAATTGTTTTCTGAACCTACAAACCCTGCTTACGACGCTGTATTCAACAACCCTTTCGGTAAGAAATTTAAAGACAACCCAAACTCCACACCTCCTCTCGGACTCCGCATTCAGCCGCACTTAGAAAATGCCGATCTGGATGTCGGTGGCATCTCAGATTTCTCTAAGTTCCCTGACAGCCCTCCGTGGACCTTTAGAACACCTGAGGTCCGATTCGATCTGGCCTCTTACCGTAAAGACTCCACCAGTTCTCTGGCCTACAGAACTTACTTTTCGGAACTCTGCCACAAATTCCCAACTTTTCAAAGTATCTTCACTGACGGTTCCAAGTCAGAGGACGGAGTCGCTGCATCTGCATTCTGTCCCGCCTTTCCTGACCGGCCCTCAACGGAACACATCCTGTCTGACAGCTCGGTGTACACTGCGGAACTGACCGCACTGGTTCTGGCGGTAAAAATGGTTCTCTCTTCGAAACAAAAGAGATTCATGATCTTTTCCGACTCCTTGTCAGCCCTGGAGGCGATCGCCTGCAGGAATATCACTCATCCCAAACTGCTGGAATTTTATGAAGCTTTTACTTCTTACTTGCGAGCAACGAAGAAAGGATACGAGGTTGTGTTGGCCTGGGTTCCCGGGCATGTTGGCATTCGTGGTAACGAAAGGGCGGACCTGCTGGTCAGGAACGCTGTAAAGAAAGAATTATCCAGATCCTTTGCACCATACACAGACATGAAGCGGAAGGTGAACACTTACGTTAAGGATCTTTGGCAAGAGGAGTGGAACACCCAGACAGACAACAAGCCCTTCCAGAACCGTCCAGACCTAAAAGAGACCCTCCCTTCGGGGGTGAAGAACAGAAAGGAGGAGTCTGTGCTGTGCAGACTGCGTACGGGGCACACTTATTTTTACTCATTCTTACTTGTTGAAGGGGGAAGAGGCCCCTCGATGCATTCCCTGTGATGAGCCTCTCACCGTGAAACACGTGCTCCTTGACCGTTGGGATCTGCATGACGTTAGACGCAGACATTACACGGCGGTTTCTTTGAAGACTTTGTTTCGTGATGTCCCTCCGTGGGCGCTGATGGACTTCTTAAAAGAAGTGAACATTTTAAACCAGATTTGAAGGTTTTAAACTATGGAAGTTTTTTTTAAACTTTGGAGTGGAAAGTTTGAAGTGGTGACTCGTTTTAATTGGTTGTTTTTTTTAATCCTTGTAGTAGTTATTGACGCGGCCATAGCCTTGAGATGGCCTTAGTGGTCGGCGAGGCTCTAAGCACCATAATTTCATTTCATTTACCCAGATTAAACTACTGCAACTCTCTTCTCGCTGGTCTCACTGATAACAAACTGAATAAACTTCAACGCATTCAGAATAATGCAGCTCTACCCGTACTCCGTAAACCCAGGCATGAAAGTGCAACATCACTACTCAGAACACTTCACTCGATTCCTGTTAAAGCCAGAATTGAATACAAAATAGTTTGTCTCTGTTTTTGGTGTCTGTATCACAACAATATGCCACTCTGTCTTTCAGATCTTCTCCATCTATACCGTCCTTCTAGGTCGCTGTGCTCATTTGACACCTCTCTGCTGACAGTTCCTTGGTTCTCCCTTGAGACCTTTGGCAACAAATCTTTTTGTCTTTGCCCCCACGGTCAGGAACTCTCTGCTTCTGTCCCTCAGAAACCCCCGTGTTTTTCAACTTTAAAAAAATAATTTAAAGACGCACAATTTTCAGCTTTACTTAGCACGATGCATAATAATGAGTGCCTGTTTGTGTGTGGTGAAGTGTTGTGGAGGGTGTGTTAAATTTTTATTTTTAAAACGTAGATTTTAATTGTATGGTGATGTGTGTGACCAGTGCTACGATCTGGAAGTGAATTTTCAGTATTGTGATATGGTTTTGTGTATTTTGATATCGGGAACAGTTTTAGGTGTTGTGATAAGACTTTTAAGCATTGTGATAAGATATTGCATTATTTAGGGTTTTTCATATGATATGTATGATGAATGTATATAGAATGTGATGATTGTGTGTGTGTGTGTGTGTGTGTGTGTGTGTGTGTGTGTGTGTGCGCGCGCGCGCGTGCGTGCGTGTGTGTGTGTGTGTGTGTACATATTATTCATTTTTGAGTGTTTGGTTAGCTGACTGTAAAGGGTTATGCATATGCTTCCCCCCCCCCCCCCATTTTAGTGTTTAAATTCATGTTTTAAACGTCGGTATTGACATAGTACAGCGCATTTAAGCATGCTTTACACAGAAAAGCTCTTTGTGAAATTAAATCATTAATATTATCATCATTATCGTCATTTGTTCTTCTTGCATTAGAGGCAGTATTTAACATAATGCAGAAATCGTCGAATGAACAACGTAAATCAATAATACGTTTTTATGTTATTTCCGAACCAAACCCATTTTGTTGGTATTATCAAGGTGGCATATAAGTACCAATAAACATTACACGTTTATTTGTTATAAGCAGACATTTGTAACGGTAACATTTTTGTTCCCTTTCTAATCTGCTCTACAAAATAGGCAAAGTTATTTCTAGTCATGACTATTTTTACCCCAGAATGCTGTCTTCCGTGATGCGAAAACTTCTTCGCTTTTAAAGTAAACACAACAAGAGAGGCAAGGCCTTCAAGACTCACTTGTGATACACTTTAAAAAAAAATCTAATCGTTAAAATGTGTTCTGTATTTGTTGGTATAAAGCCTCTTCTTTTTTTTTCTTTTTTTTTAAGGGCGATAAATCGATTGCGGTATTCGCAGTGACAACGCTGTTTAAATCATATTATTATGGTGTATCTTGGGCATTCAAAAAATCTCTAAGGGCAATTAAAATTTCTTTTTAAATTCGCGGTAAAGGAAACGTGGCTATCACCGCAATCACACTGAAACATTTAGCCGTTTTCTCTGGATCTAGATAGATGTACAAGTTTAGTTACACCAGAGGCACTAAACTTAGCGAGATGAATCACTCAGCGCTTCGCGTGAAGCCGCCGCGCGAGCAGCTCTCGCCCGGAAATAGTATGCGCCCTCAAGCGGCCAGACAGTTACGGCAGCAGAGGAAATGGCTTGGTGTTCTGCTGTAAACTGCAAAAACTCGCGCAAAAAAAGGATGGACATTGTTCCGATTTCCCAAAGATGAAGACAGGTAAGCGTTTCATGATTTTGTTTAATGAAGTATCGTGTTGATATGGACATTTATGTCGTTATTACATTCGTTAGTCAGAGCTTTGTTTAGCCGAGTGTGCAAAGTGAAAGTAGTTTTCAGCAAAACCGAAAGTAGAGCTGTGAAAGGTATCCGTGACGTTTTGTGATTGTGACTTTGGGTCTGGGACAGACAACATTAGAGCGGCATCAAAACTGAACCCAAAATGAGGCACTGTTTTAGTGATTAGAACCATAGTGATGCATTGATATAATTATGCAACACTGAATGTGTTGCTATGGTTGTAGTGTAGTGGTTATGGTAGACTGCTCAGCTAGCAGTCATAGTAATAGTAATCACTACTTGCAGTAGACGCCAGTCAAATCTTTCTAGTAATCAGTAATCACTCAGTTTAGCAGGAATGGCAGTAATAGTAGAAGCAGTTGCAGGAGCAGCAGCAACAGCAGCAGTAGTAGCAGCACCAGCTTTGTCATCATCATCATCATCTTCATCATCATCAGTAGTAGTTGTTGTTGTCGTGGTAGTAGTAATAGTACTGAGAAGGGTGAAGAGAACAACTGAGGATGAAATGATACCAGTTTCTATAAATTGAAAACTGAATGAAAATAAATATTGAAATGCTATATTGCTTTTTTTGTACAGATGCAAAAAGTGGGTTCAGAACACCAGGCGAGCTGATCTACAGGGAAAAACCAGCGAGTACCTGTACACTAACTGCAAACTTTGCTCTGAACATTTTGAGCCAGATCAGTTTATGAATCCCAGTGCGGAAAAATTGAGTCTTGTGTGGAATGCTGTCCCCACATTATTCAACATTCCAAATCCACCACCTAAAGTCACAACAAAAAGAAAAATGCCCTGTCGACAGGATCACCCTGCAAGTTCCAAAAAAGCCAGAACCAGCCATGAATCACAGGAAAAAGCAGGTAATTTAATTTACTGTATATATTTGTATGTTTTTAAATTGCTGTAGCTTTTATATGTACAAGTATTTTGATATAATTATGTCAGACTTGTTATCTCTGCGATAATATTATTTAGAACTGTGTATATCACATTGTGTGGGGTGTGGATGAGGAGAGTGAAAAGGTAAAACATAAATGAACATATATGTCATTATTTCTGTCGCCTTGTCAGTGTTTCTCTCTCTCTCTCTCTCTCTCTCTCTCTCTCTCTCTCTCTCTCAGCTATTGTTTATTTGTATCTCTCACACATTTTCTGGAATGGTGTGTGTGTGTGTGTGTGTGTGTGTGTGTGTGTGTGTGTGTGTGTGTAATAGTCATAAACTAATTTTCATTTCCAGTGCCTGATCCTGTTCCTGGCCCCTCGGTTGACTGGCAGCCAACACCAGAAAGACAATAACAGAAAGTTTGCGTCTTCAAGTGGCAGGCAAAAAAGAAAACTGCTCAAGCTGTGTCATATCTGAATTTTCCTTAGGGCATTGACTTGCAAAATTACTACTGACTTTTACAAATATACTGCCTTAACATTATAAAATTTTAGTAAGTGATCTCAGAAAGGTTGAAATCAGGTATCTGAAGCAAAGTTCCTGTGGTAGTTGGTGCTATTTGTCGTGTCGGCTGTTGGTTCAAGGAGAAAGGCGAAAGTTTACGGCTGGATATGACACCTTTGTTTTCGTCTGTGTGGATCCCGACACCAGCTGGGTGGGTAATTTCGATAATTTAATAGTAAGTCTCTCTCTCTCTCTCTCTTTGCTGTATCTCTTTTAAAACCTATGGAGAATCTGCAAAATTATGTATTTATTTTGGGGGACATGCCGCAGACAGTCAACATACGCACATGCTTTTTCTGTGTTGCTTCTCCTTTGCGCCTGGCTGCTATCTACTGTCTGGGGGAAGGGAGAGGGTGGTGAGGGACGCGGCGCGCCGCGAGCGAGCGAGGCTTCAGTTTTGCACATAGGGGAAAGAAGGGAGTGTGCCCTCTCCCTCCTTCACTCTCTGGTTACACCCACCGGGAATGTTCGACATGGTCGATTCAATTTCTCTTTTATGTTCATTCTAGTTTTATAGTGTAAAAAAAAAACCCCTGTTATGAAAGTGTTGTGGTTTGATTCTATTCCAAGGGAGAGGGGAGCAGACAGGGGGATATTGGATCGACTAATGACGCACTCACTCACTCTCTCCTCACATCAATAGCAGGGCCAAATGGAGTGGTTTTTATAGTGTTTACTTTACCATACAGAACACACACTAAGCAGTTCACCCTATTTAGCAAAAGCAACACTAAGGCAGCACACACTGCCTACTTCAAGTACTTCCTACAAGCAGCACACAGTAAACAGTTCACCCTACACCTAAAGTAGCACCTACAAGCAGCATCTACAAGCGGCATCTACAAGCAGCACCTACAAGCAGCACCAACAAGCAGCACACAGCCCAACAGGGATTTCCTTGCTCCTCACATCACGGATCAGTCAGTCACCCTGTGTCAGTCAGTTTTTCTGGGAGACAGCTGAGAACTGGCTGTGCTGACTGGTTTTATACCCTTCCCACAACATACTGTGCATACTAATGCAAGCTACAACACTCACTCCCCCAACTAGTTGAACTGAAATAACCAGTCTTTGCTTGTCCTAATGATGCTACGTGAATGACTGACAGATTCACTGCTTAATCTCGATTCGTCTAATTCAACAGATTGATCTGATTTGCAACAATTCAGCCCACTTGTCTATACACATTCTATGACGACAAGTTCACCCGTTTACATCGCAAAGAGAGAAGAGAGGGAAGGGGCGGGGGGGTGGGGGGGTGGGGTGGGGGCGGCGGGGGTGGGGTGTGGGGGGGTAGCGGTGGGGGTGGGGGTGTACGACTTGAAAGACAGACCGTCTTACTGGGATGTTCCGACATGCCGACACTAGCACGTTTTGAACACGCCGCCATCTATTTCAGCACGGGGATTTGTGGCAGACATCACATAACTGCACGTGTTCCTACAGCTGGGGCGGGTGACGCGGCGTCGCTGACCAAAGCGGGTGCGAAAGGGTGGAAGGAGGTAGGGTGGTGCGGGTGTCGGTGCAACCTCAAAGACTGGACTTTGGACGGTGCGGGAAGGGAGATAAGAATGTGTGGGTGGGAGGGGGTAGGGGGGAGGTAAGGGGGGACAGGCGAAGGGGCGAAGGGATGGGGAGGGAAAGAGGACAGAGTGTTGGTGGTGGTGGGGGTTGGGGTTGGGGTGGGCTGGTGACACTGCTGGCACACTATAACAATAGTTTTAAAATTGATATGAAAATTAAGTATTTTGTTAAACTAATAACATGTAGCACCAAGTACAAGTACTTCTAAACGTCGTATGAAATGAAAAGGACTTCATTTTGAGAAATGTCAAGACTGGAAATTTTTATGTTTCATCAAGGGTATTAACTCTCATGGTTTATTATTTTTAACTGTGAATTCCGACTGTTTTGTTGATATTTTTATGGCAGTTTGGGGCATAATCCAGTAAGTGATGAGGCGTTCACAAATCTTTCTCTGAATAAATATTTAACGGTCTCCTTCTCCAACTTTCCATCACATGCTATCGTGTATTGTCCATTGAACATAGGATTGAATGGGCAGGTCAACAACTTGAAACCAAATGGCGACCCCCGCGTTCGTGAGGAATATGAGCACGTGCTTTGAATATGTATAAATATGTGTACGCAATTGATTTTTGCCCATGACCTTCAGGGCTCAGCCAATAGATCTATAAAGTCCACTTGTATTGATTTTAGTATTTTCCGAAAAAGACCACTTGGGCGAATGAACACAGTGAAAGCCCTGTACACTGAGAGTAAAACACACAAGCTTTTTATGTATTGAGTATTATTTCAGAATGTAATGTTTAAGATGAGAAAGATCAGTTTAAAGCAAATTAACCCCACTAGCATTAATTACATATTAATTTCCCTTTTTTACTATCTGCAGCAAAGACATGCAAAATAAATATAACTTCCATGCTTAGCAAAAGAAGTTCCTGTTTGAACAAAAAATGATAAAAATGACTGCTCTTGGTGTTGTGTCAGAATATCAGATCAAAGTGCCAAGTTTAGAGAATTAAAAAAAAAAAAATAAAAAAATAAAATATATATCAGTAAATTCAGTTTGCATATAATTTGGCTTAAATTTTTTTTTTTTGCCCATCCCAGAGGTGCAATGTTGTTTTAAAGAAGATGATTGGACAGAACTGAAATTTTCCTATTTTTATGCCAAATTTGGTGTCAACTGATAAAGTATTTGTAGAGAAAATGGCAATGTTAAAGTTTACCACACACACACACACACACACACACACACAACCGAACACTGGGGTTAAAACATAGACTCACTTTGTTTACACAAGTGAGTTAACAAAATCGTTGAATAATGGTGAACTGAAGCCATTTCCTGTAAACGTTTCAGTCAAGAAAATCAAATAACATAACAGGAAAATTAAATAAGTTATTGCTTTCAATTTTTGGAAGGTCGTTTTCGAAAATCAATTGAAAACATAACCTGTGATTCATTGACATCATTTACTGTGGGGTCCGTCACGTGATCGACCTGACTTATATTTGACTTATCAACTCTACAAACAGACAAACCACTTTCTTTGGATCTGCTTCCAAAACCTGTGGCCCGGCAGATGTCCCAGTTTTCTGTTTGCCCCTCTGGAGCGGTCTTCTGAGAGTTCACTATGCTGCTGTGGCTGATGGATCTGTGGACCTTGCAGTGCTTGTTCTGGCTTTCTGTTTCACTGAAGCAGAACGCCTTGAAGGGTCATGTGGCTTTTTGTTTCACTGAAGCAGAACGCCTCGAAGGTGACCCTGCTACACTGGACTGATGGGGGAGCAATACAGACTCCTCCCGATTCTGCCTGTCTCTGTTCTATAATTGACTCACTAGTGTAAACAAAGTGAGTCTATGTTTTAACCAGGTGTTCGGTTCTCTCTCTCTCTCTCTCTGTATGTGTGTGTGTGTGTGTGTGTGTGTGTGTGTGTGTGTCCGTGTGTCCGTGTGTCTCTGTGTCCATGGTAAACTTTAACATTGCCATTTTCTCTGGAAATACTTTGTCTGCCAATACCAAAATTGGCTTAAACATAGTATGAAAAAAATCTTCACAGTCATACCAATAACTCAAAGCATTGAGGACGCATTCCGAGAAAAGAAGAACACTTGCTGTCTGGATTGACATGGAGAAGGCGTTCGACAAAGTCTGGAAGGACGGACTCAGGCTCAAACTATGGCGATGTGGTGTGTCTGCGAGGATGTACACCTGGATCAGCCAGTACCTACACAACCGCCAAACCCGAGTCAAGATTCAGGACCAGAAGAGCAAGAAGAAGGTGCTGAGACAGGGAGTACCACAAGGAGTTCTTTCACCAACGCTGTTCCTCATCTTCATAGATGACATCGTCAGAGAACTGCCAAGAGGGGTCAGAGGAGCGATCTATGCAGATGACCTGGTACTCTGGTGCTCTGAAGAGTACACCACTACAGCACAGGTACGCCTCCAGACTGCGCTCAACAAGATCAGCAACTGGACCAAGGAATGGCTTGTCTCTGTCAACTCAAGCAAAACAACCTACACAGTCTTCAGCCTATCCAGCAAGAAGCAAGAGGCGAAGTTGACACTGAACAACCAAAGGCTTGCAGAGGAACTCACACCTACCTACCTGGGAGTGACCCTTGTCCGCAGGCTCACTTGGAAACAGCAGATCACCAGATGCTATAGCAGGGCCAAGCTGAGACCAGCAATCATGAAGAAACTTGCAGGGACGGACTGGGGGGCTGATGAACGTATCCTAAAGAGACTCTATACGGGGAGAGTCCGACCTGTAGTTGAGTACGGGACATCAGTATGGACATCAGCTGCAAAGACAACCTCGACCATCTCAACAAGATACAGAACCAAGCTCAGCGTGTCATAACTGGCGCCATGAGAATCACCCCAATCCTGAAGATGGAGGAGACCACTGGGCTACAGTCATTGGAGGACAGAAGGGACACAAAGATCCTCATCCAGGCAGCAAAATTCAAACGCCTTGAAAACCATCCAATGAACAACAGAATGAAAAGACCCACCAAAAGCCGGCTGAAAAGAGCCAGCTTCATCCACCAGTCAAGACGCCTTGAAAGACAAACCCCAGTCTTGATGGAACACGAAGCAAAGCCTATTCCGGCAAATGTCACCCAACCATCTTGGAAGAGACAGGTGTTCCCAACAGTCGTCACTAGCATTCCCGGAGTGGAGAAGAGAGGAACACAGTCAGACACCCAAAGGAAGGCCCTGGCCATGGAGTACATCTGCAACCAGTACCCCCAGGAAGACTGGACCCATGTCTTTACAGATGGTTCCGCCGCAGAAGCAACGAGGGATGGTGGAGCTGGAATCTCCCTCCGATACAAAGACGGAGATGAAGAAATTGCAGGCCAACAAACTGGTGTCATACGATGAAATCAAGACAATCATCAAGGCACAGCAAGGAATAAAGTGGCGCCTCCAGCACCTCAAATACGAGGGTCATTCAATAAATAAGGTGAATTTTTCGGTATAAGGACTTCTAATACAGATAGAAGCTTACTTTTTTTTTTTTTTTTTTTTTTGGTTTGTTTTGTTTTACTTCTTTTTCACATGGATTTAATTTGTTTTGCAGATTAAAAAAAACTTTGAGAGTTTTGGCGATTAACAAAGATGGCCGACCAAGAAGCATGCTCCAGGATTGAACAGCGGTCAGTTATCAAGTTTTTGGTTGCTGAAGGGTGCAAACCAGTTGAAATTCATAGGAGAATGTCAACTGTGTATGGTGCCACATGTTTCAGCCGAAAAAATGTCTACAAGTGGGCTAAATTGTTTAAAGAAGGACGGAGCAGTGTTGAGGATGAAGACAGGCCTGGAAGGCCTACAGAAGTGAGGTCTCCTGAGGTGATCGAATCAGTCAATGACCTCATTCAGTCTGACAGAAGGGTGACAGTGGATGACATTGCAAGGACTTTGAGCTTATCTGTTGGGACAGCACACAAAATTGTCCATGATGACCTTGGCTGCTCGAAGGTCAGCTGCTGGTGGGTGCCAAAGATGCTTACTCCAGAGCACAAACAGAGGAGGGTCGAGTTGTCCCAGCAGTGTCTCTGCCGCTATGAGAAGGATGGTGATGAGTTTCTGAAGAAGGTGGTCACATGTGACGAGGCATGGGTTTGGCACTATGAGCCTGAGTCCAAACGGCAGTACATGGAGTGGAAGCACGTAGGCTCTCCAGTGAAGAAGAAGTTCAAGTCCCAGCGGTCCACGAGGAAGGTGATGCTCACCGTTTTTTGGGATATGCAAGGCCCAATCACCATTTCATTCCTTGAGAAAGGAAGCACTGTGAACAGTGCCAACTACTGTGAACTGCTGAGGCAGGTCAAGAAAGACATAAAGAACAAACGCAGGGGTCATCAGTCAGAAGGAGTCATCTTGCATCATGACAACGCAAGGCCTCACACAGCAGCCCGAACGGTGCAGACCATCAACGAGCTGGGCTGGGAACTGCTCCCTCATCCCCCTTACAGCCCAGACCTTGCCCCTTCAGACTTTCACCTGTTTGGTCCCTTGAAAGCGTTCACGAGAGGCACGAAGTTTGAAAGTGACGATGAATTCAAAAGTGTTGTGAGCGACTGGCTGAGACATCAGTCCAAAGATTTTTACGCTGAGGGAATACGGAAGCTTGTGCACAGATGGGAAAAGTGTGTGACAGTGCTGGGAGACTACGTTGAAAAAAAAAGAAGTAAGCTTCTATCTGTATTAGAAGTCCTTATACCGAAAAATTCACCTTATTTATTGAATGACCCTCGTATAACCCAGAAGACTGATATCATTTGCTGAAACGACGGGAACAGGTCAAGATCTTCCACCTGAGGACTGGACACAACCGCCTGCTCCACCACATGCATACAAAATTTGGCATTGGACAGAGTCGAGAGTGCCCTTGTGGTGAGGGACCAATGACAACCGACCACATCCTTCAATACTGTAGGACGCATGCAGCATCCAGGAGGAAGTACTGGCCAGCACCGACAGCAGTGGAAGCCAAGCTGTACGGCACCCTGGAGGAGCTGCGACAGACGGCAGCCTTCATCGAGGACACCGGGCTGCTCATCTAACGGGAGGCGAACGAGGAAGAAGGAAGAAGAAGATACCAATAACAGGTTGTAAGTCTCCCGAATTAAGCCGTACTTCCAAATCATTAACGGTTTATTTCGTTGAGATGTGTTCCGAAATCCGAAAATTCTAAAAACCGCTTTGTTTGGTCGACTACAAGGTTGGAAAGAAACACAAATTCTGGACAGAACACTTACAGCGATAGTTGCTACACCATCGACATGTTTACTGCATATAAATATTCTAAAGTGGACACTGATATAACTGGCATGAATATAACAGAAAAATGGAATCGATCGTTTCTTTCAGCTCGTTGTTGACTGGTTTGTGCAGATCTATAGATCTAGCCTACCATGTGTTGCATTGTGCTTGAAGGAGATGGCAACGTGTCCTTTACTGCCGAAATAAAAGAATAATCGAGATATAATAAAACACACAAAAACGATTTAAATGGCGTTATCATGTCCACTACATTCACATATATTTATCGCACGAAGAAGACGTCAGATGTGCAACAGCCTTGGGGATTAGTCTGCTTTTATCAGAACTGAACATGCTCGCATGCCTTTAAAAAAAAAAAAAAAAAGTTTTCCCAAGCTTATGTTACATATCATATTTTACAGAGCACTTTTCAACGATTTTTTAAATTTCTTTTTTTTCTCCTTATGATTCCTTCACTGGATAAAGCGCGAAGCACAAGTGAGTCTTGAAGGCTTTGCCTCTTATCTGTGTTTGTTTTTGCTGGGTCATCCTGTGGTATACGTCTGTCTGTCTCCCGAAGACGCTCTCCAGACAGAGTCCACGATCCTACTTTTGCTGATGGTCCTGCGGGCCAGGCTGTGCATTCCGGTTTCATGCTTTGCTCAGATAATGAGAGAGAGAGAGAGAGAGAGAGAGAGAGACTTCGACTCTTTACTGTCATCAGCTTAACAGCCCATGTAACAGGGGGGACACAGGGGAAGTTACAGTGTCGTTTTATCCAGTCATTTGAAAGAAGTTTAGCGAACACAGGGTTTGTAACAAAAGCACATCCCTTAGGAAAACAACATAATTCGCACTGATCATTCAAATGTTGTTTTTTCTTTATCAAGAATACGTTTTTTTTTCAAAGCTATCAGTTTGTATCCCGAAATATTCGCATAAGCCAGGTTGATAAATCCTCCAAGGGGACTCCCGTTTATCGGTTTATTGCCTCAGTAAAAAAATTATTTCGTCGGATACCGCAGCCAGAATCGACATTTAATTCAAACACATGATAACTGAAGTTAAGGTAATGACACCTATACTGAACATTATTAAAAACTGAAATTTCATAATGAAATAACAGCGCATTATATATTAGAACTATATATTTGACAATATAAAATCTATAGATACAGAAGAGATTTTAATAAACAGATTCAGTGCCCGTGGGCTTTGATTTGGATAAAGAAAGGCATAACAGAAAAAAGCAAGGATTGTGATCATTTTCTTGCATGCAAATGAGAGAAACAAACTTATAAAAAAAAATTAACTATTCCCTCAGGTGTTAATTTTTCATGAGAATGTTTTTTTTTCATATATGTGAGAAGAGACATTGAATGTTCTTTTTTGTGATCGTGTATTGTAAACCTGTTGTGTTTTAAGGACAGAATTTAATGAAGTGGCACGCACTCATGCACCCCCCCCCCACCCCCCCTTACCTCCAGACCATCACTCAAAATATTGGGGGCAAGGAGGATGGTGAGTGGTGGTGGTTGGAAGTATCTCCATCATGTTGTTTTGTTGCACAAGGGGAGGTGACCATGTCCATGAGCTCTATCACCATTACCACTTACACCCTCACCTTCTCTGTGGATGACGGCTGCTCCACTTCAAGCACACTGTCCATCACTGTCACCAATTCGGTACGCGCACTTTTCTTGGATATTTATATGCAAGTGTATTTTGTGGGACCCCACACTCAGAGACGTAGTGAATTATTTAAAGTGCAAAACCTTCGTTCTAGATGAATATGATTAACATCAACTGTTTGATATTAAATCTAAAAAAAAAATTAAAAAAAAATCACCATCAAGAGATTTTTTTAAAAGACGGCATTCATGTATCTCAAACTATTTTCCGTATTTAAAATATTTTTTTTATAATGATTAACGAAAGTGGTGAAGCATATATTTGTATACTTATATTCTAGGAGTGTTGTTTCATTTCCCTTTCACATTCATATGCTAGCATTACTATCATTTGATAATCTTAGTGATAATGATAATAATGATGAATATAGAAATCATAATCATAATTACAAGAGGCAAAGCTTGCATGCCTCATCTGTGATTTCTGCTGCGCAACAGTAAAACCGGAAACATCAGGGGTGGAAAAACACATCATCCGGGGTGATATGCTTGATAATCAAGTCCAGTTCTTTCTGCAGATTTATCAAAATTATAATCGGCAGTTTGGACGCGTTCTCCCCTTCCGAACAGTCCATCATTACCTGCCTCTCTGATCAAAGTCGACATTAAAAAAAAGGCTTTTGTCTCATTGTAGGAGTCATTGAAAACGCATGTTCATCTTCAAAAACTGTTTCAACACCATCAGACAATACACGAGATTAAATATATCACTCTCACAGTTCCATTTCACAGCACTGACGAAGCAGTCTCAGATTGTCTCACAGGTTCTAGCCGTGACAAAACAAGTCAATGAATGTCAAAGTTCAAAATCACACAATACTGATGAAATTCTTGAAGACTGTCCCATAAGTTAGAGACGCAATGAAACAAGTAAGTGAATTTCACAGTTCAGATTCGAAGAAGAGTCCGAGTAGAGAAGTTTGCAAATGAAAAGTATACTAAGTTTTTAACGGCATTACTATCCTTAAAATGTCTTTTTGTTCATATCGCTCGGATACGTACAAAAGGCCTAAGCTTGGCATCTCCCAGCAGACAGTGCTGTTTGCGGAACAGCAGGATGTTTATAGATAGCTGCTACAGTGCAGACATGTCCATTCTTTTAATAGATAGCTGCTACAGTGCAGAGAGGGGAAGAAGAATGTGTGTGGGATAGTGTGTGTGCATGTGTGCATGTGGGCATGTGTGTGTGTGTGTGTGTGTGTGTGCATGTGGGCATGTGTGTGTGTGTGTGTGTGTGTGTGTGTGTGCATGTGGGCATGTGTGTGTGTGTGTGTGTGTGTGTGTGTGTGTGTGTGTGTGTGGGCATGTGTGTGTGTGTGTGTGCGACATAGACAAAAGAAGCAAATATGTGTAACCTCGACACTTTGTCTCTTCTGTCCCCGCGTTGGAAGCACACTTACACATGAAGATAAAGACAGTGGGGGTTTATTTGACGAACCTGTCGTCAGGTAAAATATTTGTGGTGTGTTTTGAAATAGGAATACGAACAATGATTTCTGATTTGCGTTTAATCATACCACTTTCATTGACTCATCAATCGACAGGATACGACTTGTAAAAAATTGCTTGGGCTTTTTGTGTTCAAGAATCTAAATTTCTAACGTTTCATTTCATAGTTTGAACTTTGTTCATTATTGTGATGTTGTTTGCTTGACTGCAACTGGTGTATGATGAGCACACCTTCCCCCCCACTACCTACCCTCCTCACCCGTCGCAAGACAGCACCATGTGAAACTTACAGATTGCAGTTATATATAATTTTTGAATTCATTATGAGTGTTTCCCACCTAAATAGACAACAAAAAGTTATCACATCTTCCACATCTGCGTAATATCTGTTCACTCTTTATTTTTGTTCACCGTTATACAAAGATGATTTCCCGAAAAGTGCATCGCTCAAACATTCGGAACGTCGTGGATTTTCAATTTTATGTCCTCCTTTTCTTTAGTTCACAGCGTCCGTTGTTACAACCAAACACTGAACAATGAAGTGCCATCGTATGCACAACAAGAAAGCTAAAATATGAAGCAAAAACAACAACAAACAAATAAACAAAAACAAAACAAAACAAACAAACAAACAAAAAACCCTGCTGTTCGCACATTCTGCCTCACTCTGTCATCTTCGTTGCTCCCAAAATCGGAGAGCCAATCAACTTCGAGAGCACAGATCATGTGACAAGTCATGCAGGCTCGGAACACTCCAAGGGTCTATTGCGAGAAAGCGTGAGGGACAACAACGGCAATTATGAGAATGATGATAGCGCTAGCGAAGACGACGACGACGATGATGACACTGAAATTGTCACCTGTATGTTTCACTTCAAATGAGAGAGATCACTGCAATGCACAGACCTCAAACTAAACAGCGGAATAATCAGCAAACAACAAAATCATGGCATGTATATAAAACAAACAGAAATATATAGGTGTACAAAGACTTGATCCTAATATATCCCATCGAAATGTAACAACTTTCTACATAGATGTGACTGAAAAAGTTGGTTTTTTTCACAATGCTATAACCTCGCAGATGGAGCATGAAAACTGAAACAAATTAAGTTTTGATGTTTGTTGTGATGCCGCCTTTTCTGTCACATTTATTTAAAATGTTCCTTCATATCACGCCTGTTCATAAGTTCATCTTGTTTTGTATTAGCATCCACTCGCATGCAACGTCTTATTGAAAATAGCTTCTCGATTTCAGAGAAACACTCAGAACATGGAAATATTATTCTAAAAAGTCAAGGAAGGCAAAGGAACCAACCAAGCAAACAGACAAATGGAATCATACTTAACTGCACACACACACACACACACACACACACACACACACACACACTCTCTCTCTCTCTCTCTCTTTAAAACGACCCTGCCGACGCCTTCACTAACGTCACCTTCAGTATCATGATCGTTGTTGTCGTCGTCCCCCTCTTTCTCTCTTGTGAGAGAAGGCGTCGGGACACCCAAGAATGAGAAAGCGTGGGACTGCGAGAAGGCGTCGGCTAACAGCCCATATAAAACGATGCGGAACAGTTCCGGAAAGAACAGAAAATCACGTTGTTTTGTCACATTTGTGTATTATCATGACGTCTTGGAAGCTTTTGTTTTAATATTGCAAGCTGATTACTGCTTACCACTGACCACCACTGACAGCTAACAACTGCTGATTACTGACCACTATAACCACTGCCCATCACTTACCACTGTTGACCACCACTGACCACTGCTGGTCACCACTGACCACTGACTACTAATGACCACTAACCACCACCAACTGCTGCTGCCTGCCACTGACCGCTGACCACTGCTGATCACTGACCACACCGTAATCACTGATCACAACCAACCACTACTAACCACCACTCACCACCATTGACCACAGCTGACCACTATGTACTGACCATTAATTACTATTACCACCGTGCAATGCTAAACACCACAGACCACTGCTGACCACCACTGACCACTTACAACTGCTGACCACCACTGACACTGCTGACACTACTGACCACTTACCACTGCTGACCACCACTGACTACCACTGCCCGCTGACTACCGTACCACTGACCACCACTTACCACTGCTGAGCATTACTGAACCATTATATACTGACCATTGACCAGTATTGATCACCAAACACCACTGACCATCACTGATCACTGCTGACCGCTGCAGACCATTGACCACAGCTGAGCACCATTGACACCACCGACCACCACTACTTGCTGACCCTGGTCACTGCTCACCACCGCAGACCACTGCTGACCACTGCTGACCAGCATCCAAAAGTATGATTAAACATATAGTAAAGAGTGGTCACTCTCTCCATTCACAAGGTACACAACTTCAAGTCAGTGCCGCTTACGCTACCGATTCAGCTGGCACACAGGTAAACAAAAGGTACATTGGAACAAACCCAGACACTTCCTCATAAAAGGAAGCGCTGGACCTGTCCTTATACCGATCATTTGACATGTGCACACAGCAGCAAAGACAGAAGAAATGTGCAAACACAAATTAGCTTTTATTCAAGACTGGCAT
>NC_134904.1:23110331-23180331 GCF_041734735.1 Babylonia areolata | reverse complement strand
GTGTTTTCCTCCAGCCATTTTGGTTTTGACTCTGCCACAGGTCAGTCACTGTCTAAAGTATCCAGGGGTCAGTAACAATATTACTTGATTTTCTTAAGACTAAATCTGGATCGGCAGTTCAAACTCTGTGTGTGTGTGTGTGTGTGTGTGTGTGTGAAAAACCAGGTTCAGTCTAAAATAGTACTGAATATCCATTGAGGGGATGGGGGTGGGGAGATACGAAACCACAGAATAACGCTGTTTTCACTCTGTGCACATTATATTTAAATCCGTTTCGAGAACAATACATGCAATTAATCTGAATGAGTTCAAATTGTTTTTGATTTAAGCACATTGACCCTTTACCGTACATTTGATGATGAATTAATCTTTTAAGCTAATCTGTTACAACAGACAGCTTCTGAATTCTAGAATTATAAAGATCCGCTATTACATGTTCTCTTCAGGAAGAACTACCCGAATCCCACATTGGAAAATCAATCTTCTGTGGCTAACGAACGCAATGTGGTTGACGAACGCAATGTGGCTGACGAATGCAATTAGTGCAGGGCAGTGCGATAAACAAACATCGTATACTTTTGAAAACCTCAGTAGAAGCAGATGAGATTACCAGCTATCAAAATGCAAAGCAATTTGGGGGATAAGGAGCTCCAAATAAACCTTCCCAAATCTGTTCAAACAATCACACTAAGCAGCATAATATGGCTTTTCCATTTTGGTTGTGAGACAGGATCCGGTCTTTTTTCCCTCCCTTGAATGTACGAGGAGGGGGAGGAGGGGCTGGGGGTGGGGGTGGGGGGCTGGAGGGGGAGGGGGGTTGAAGGTTATGATAATCATCATAAATGTCTGGGAGTGATTGATTGATATGGATACTTATATACCGCCTATCCTCGGTCGGAGACCAAGCTCTAAGTGCTGAAAAGCCCACCAGCAAGATAACAATATGAACGTAAACAAATGTCAAAACAGTTTGATGATGATGATGATGATGATGATTGTGAGCATATACGCCTAATCTTGAAAACAAGCCATAGGCGTTTATAAATAGAACACATATGTAAATATCAAAAAGGAAAAATTGAACACAAGATACCAAACATCATTGAAAACTATTCATCCACCCCTACCCCCCCCCACAATACACACAAGCACACGCGCACGCATGCACACACAAGTCATAGCACACAATCGTAAGTAGTACACAATCAACCAACCACCAACAAATCCTGAACCTATCAAAACTCAGTTCGACAAAGTCGGATGCAAACATAAGCTTCCCTTGTATCCAGAGGGAATGGGACAGGACACTAAACTTCACATCTGGTTTGGTTCCACAGGAGAAGTAACGGTGTCCACCACCTCACTGACCATAGCGGTGTACACACTGACCTTCACGGTGACAGACTCCTATGGACAGCAAGCCACCAACACTCTTACCGTCACCGTCACCGACAATGTGAGTGGCCTGACTAACGTCCTCTCATAGTTTACACCCAGCTCTCCACCTCCTTAGCCATCGCCACCATCACATTTGTTATCATCATCATCATCGTTGTCGTCAGAATCCTGTTAGAGATAATCATTTAAAATTTCGCTAGTTCTGTTCAGAATGGCAGGAACTGCAGCAGCCAATAGACGAATGCAAGATCATTTCATTGTTACACTTATGTCAGCTTGTTTTTGTCACATTGCAAGAATGTCAGCTCAGTTATTTGTGTATATGATCTACAACTGTATGGTAATGATAACGATACTACTACTACTACTACTACTACTAATACATACTTTTTCTATGGCGCGATATCCAGCACCAATGCTACTCAAAGCGCCTTGCATCATCCAGCCGACTACAAACATGCGTTAAAAACACCGCGACAGCTATCTGCCAGCAAAACTCTTACAATGTGTTCACATAAATCAAAAGCATACCCCATAAATAAATCCGACGATAAAAAAAAACATCTAGTAAATGAGGCTCAGATTAAAACAAAATGCATTTCATACACACACACACACACACACACACACACACACACACACACACACACACGTGCGCGCACACTAACATTAAATATCAACTGCAGACGAGAAGTAAAAGAAGGGAGGGGACGGATGGAAGTGCTGTGAACAATGACCCTGACCCACCACCCCCTTGTGTGGATTTGGACGTGGTTCTCCCGTCAGTGCGGGGAGTAGTGCTGGGTCGGCTGCTTCAGCCGGAAGGGGAAGGGGGACTCGCATGAGGGGTGCACGCCAGTCAGAGGCCGCTCAGTCGTTGCACTCTCCTAGGCAGCTGAGGAGCCGAGCGACCACTGCACCAGACCGCAGGCCTGGGGAGCTGAACAATCAGTGGAAGAGATTGTTCGTCCAGGGTGCAGGTGAGACAGCTGGCTCGGACTCATTCAGCAACTGTAATGATGATGAAGTGAAGGGTGCAAAATGAGGGTCAGACCAGGATCCGGTGCACGGCGATCGAGTGCGTGACGGAACTGCAGAGACAGTTTTAAAATCCGGCACTGTTGTTGACGGTAATGTACCCCAGCCCTCGCGCTGCAGTATTTCTTTCGCTTCATTTAATGTTGAGGGTCTTTGGCGTATTACAAATGAGCTTGACATGTCGTTTCTGATAAATGATTACGATTTTATTCTTTTAGTAGAAACGTTTACCGAAACTATCCCCGATACTGTATTTTGTTCTCATGCTGTGTTTGTGTGCCCTGGTGTTAAGATTTCCGACAGTGTACACGGACGTTTGTCTGGTGGTGTAGCTCTGCTGGTAAAGAAGGAGTTTGTGCCATTCATTGTGAGAATACATGTCGAATTTGACAACATTATTGTGGTAAAGTTGTCGCGTGTACTTCTGGGTACTGCATCTGACTGCCTCCTTATTGGAGCATACATTCCACCCGAAAGTTCCAAATACTATGAAGAGACAGATATATATAATGGTATTTCGATGTTAGAAGATTGTTTGTTAGAGTTGTTTAAGGAATTTGGTGATTGTCCTGTAATTGTATGCGGTGATCTGAATGCTCGCACGGGTACCCTGAACTACAGAAATGTTGATCCAATTAGTGATCTATGTACTCCGAGTGGTCGTGATACGTTGGAAACATCATCTGTGCAGAATGATTATTTATGCAGAATTTCTAAAGACAGTCACCTGAATTCTTTTGGTCGTTACCTGCTTAATGTATGCGAGGATTTCGACATGGTTATTCTTAATGGTTTAAAATTGTTGTTGAGCTATTCTGATAAATATACATACATTGCTACTAATGGCTGTAGTGTTATTGATTATTTTTTGGTATCCAGCTCAATGCTTACTCGTTGTAAAAGTTTGAATGTTAAGCACATGGTAGAGTCAAAGCATTCCCTTGTCGAGTTTTGTCTGGCTGTGAATTCGAATTCAAACGTTTTGCTACAGCAGACTAGAACACGTATGCCCATGTCCACGCTGATTAAGTATAAATGGGATGATGCAATGAGGGAGACTTTCTACAGTAATATGTCATCTGACAAGGTGAAACAAATAATTCAGGATGCAATTTCACTTGTAGATGTTGATGTTAACGCTGCACTGTCAAAATTTAATGAATGTTTTGCTTTCTCGGGTGAATGTATGAAGAAAACAGTTGTGTTTGGGAATGAGAGAAGGAAAGTATGGTTTGATCTTGAGTGCCGTGAGAGCAGAAAAGTTCTTCGTAATCAATTACATAGGGCCTCTAGAACTAACCTGGACACTGACCGTCTGGCTTATGTCCAAAAACGTAGAGAGTATAAAGAGTTATTGCGTAAAAAGAGAAAACTGCATAGAGAGGATGTGATTCAGTCTCTACGATGCCACTCGACCAATCCAAAGCAATTCTGGGACACAGTTCGTTCTGTTAGGCCTAGATCAGGTGGTACCGACAATATTTCTTGCAATGATTGGTTCTCCCACTTTCAAAATGTTTTCAATGATTTTTCTGTGGATAACAGTAGTGATGATAACTTTTGTATGTATTATGACAACCGGCATGCTGCTCGTTTATGCGAGAGAAATGATTAATTAGATCAAGAAATTTCTGTATCAGAAATCGAAGCTGCTGTCAGGGCACTCAAGAGTCAGAAAGCTGCTGGGCCTGATAGGCTAATTGGAGAATTTTACAAACATAGTGTGTTTCACATCATGCCTTTTTTGTTGAAGTTTTTTAATTTCATATTTGATCACGGCATTTTTCCAGATGATTGGTGTTTGTCAGTGTTGCAACCACTCCATAAGAAGGGCGATTTGAATGTGCCTGATAATTACCGTGGTATCTCCCTGTTAAACATTTGTAGCAAGCTTTACACTTTTGTGCTGAATAGACGTCTTACTAAATGGATTGAAGAAAATGGGGTTATTGGGGAAGAACAAGCTGGGTTTAGGGAAGGTCATTGCACAACTGATCACATTTTTACACTGCTTGCATTAATACAAAGACAACTACTCAGACATAGAAAATTATATGTTGCATTTATTGATTTTCGAAAAGCTTTCGATACTGTTAGAAGAGATAAGCTCTGGAGAATTCTGAGTGTCAATGGTATCAATGGAAAATTTTTAAATGCACTGAAAAGTATTTACACAGTTGTTAAGGCGCGTGTTCGCGTCGGAGGTGACCTCACAGATACTTTTCTATGTCCTCGCGGGCTGAAACAAGGCGAAGTATGTTCTCCTGCATTGTTTTCATTGTTCATTAATGAGTTAACAAAAGAAATTAATAATCATGGTAGGCACGGCATTCAGCTTTCACCAGAGTTTATCCAAATTTTGATCTTGTTATTCGCCGATGATGTTGCCTTGTTATCTGACAGCATAATTGGTCTTCAAACCCAACTGAATGTTTTGTTCGAAACCGCCAGACGCCTTGACTTAGTTGTAAACCTTGATAAATCAAATATTGTTGTCTTTAGAAATGGAGGTTTTCTTGCACAGAACGAGGCATGGATGTTCGGTGATGCACAACTGAAAACTGTTAGCATGTACAAGTATCTTGGTGTTATCCTTACTACCCGACTTTCTTTCCAACCCACTATGCGTGATTTGTCTGAACGTGCGAGAAAGGGATGTGCAGCTATCTTTAAAATGCTTTGGTCTATTGGTGAACACTCCCCTAGTATTTTTTTCAAACTATTTGACATGCAAATCAAACCAATTTTGACATACGGAGCAGAAGTTTGGGGTTTGACTGGAAATCAAGAGTGCATTGAAAGGGTGCACTTGTCTGCAATGAAGCGTTTTTTGGGCGTGAGTCAGAGAGCACCAAGACACTTGATTTACGGTGAACTTGGTCGCTATCCCCTGTATGTGACCACCTACTCCAAGTGTCTTAAATTTTGGCTTCGTATTGTCTTTATGGATAATGACCGTTTCCCTAAGAAAGCTTATAATATGATGTTATCATTGCAAAGTCATAATTATTGTACTTGGGCTTGCTCTGTGAGAAATGTTTTGTATAAATTTGGATTTGGTGTTGTTTGGGAGGCTCAGTCAGTTGGTAATGTCAAAATGTTTATGACTGAATTTAAGCAGCGTCTGGTTGATTGCTTTACTCAAGACTGGCGTTCAGCTCTCCAGTCTCACGATTTTTATGATGTGTATTCAGCTTACAACCAGTCCTTGTCACTTAAACCTTACTTGAATAATGTCAAATGTATAAATATGCGCCGTGTTTTTTCGCAGTTTAGAATTGGAATGTCCAACTTACGCTCACACTTTTTGCAGTTTAACTATGATGGGCAAAGTAGGAATTGTCCTTTTTGTGATGACACTCCGGAAACCGAAATGCATTTTCTTTTGGTCTGCCCTAAGTACTGTTCCCTGCGCTCTCAGTTTATTCCTGCTAAATTTCACAAACATCCAAGTGCATCTAAGATGTCCATGTTGTTATCTTGTGCGAGCGAGAGATTGAGTGTTAGTATATGCAAGTTTGTATTCAAAGCGTTTTCATTACGAGCAAATGCTCTAGAATCGTTATCGATGCCCATGTAGTTCAATGGTTGTCCTAGTATTCATTTCCCTGTATTAATTCTGTTTGTCCTTGTGAACTCCATTGTTATGGATCTGTGGTCTGACAATTAAAATATTTCGACTTCGACTTCGACACACACGTGCGCGCACACTAACATTAAATATCAACTGCACTTAAAACAGAACTGCATAGGCATTAAAATATTTCTAACAGAATTCTGTTCGCACACACTAACATGCATGCACACTTACGCACACGTACCGGAACAGCGTACCCTCACACACACACACACACACACACACACACACACACACACACACACACACACACACACAAACAAACACACACACACACACACACACACACACACACACACACACACACACGGGCGCGCGCGGAGATTAAAAATAACCAGATAGAAAATGGACATCACATCTAAGACCAAACTAAAGAAAAAAAAGATAGCAAAAACACTTGTACAAAGATACTTGCTAACCAACATTCTCTGGTTTAACCGTTCTGCCCAGAACAAGACTATTTCCGGAAAAGGTATGTTTTCAGATCTGACTTAAAAGAATGTAGATCAGAATCATTTCTAAGAGATGAAGGTAGAGAATTCCACACTTGGGGAACCTGAGCTCTGAAAGACATATTTCCAGCCCATTTCAGATTAGTCCTTGGGACTATAAGCAGGTTTTCAGAACTGGATCTTAATGTTCTGTACAGAGGAGAGATACAATGGAAGAGACTTGTCAAAATGTTTGAAGGCAAGTGTCGCTAACTTACAGTGAATGTGGGACTCAATTGGAAGCCAGTGCAACCGATTTAGAAGAGGTGTAACATAATCAAATTTCTTTTTGGCAAGAACCAGTCGTGCAGCAATGTTCTGAATTTTCTGTAATCTGTGGATGGAGGAAGATGGTAAACCTACAAGAGTGAAATTGCAGTAATCCAGTCTGGACAGAACAAACGTGGAAACCAATTGAGCCATGTTTTTCTCTGTTACGTAGGGTCTGGCCGAGGCTAGCCTACGAAGATGAAAGTTACATGAGCGACACAAGAATGAAATTTGGTCGTTCATAGTCAAGGTTTGATCAACATATACACCCAAGTATTTGGCTGATGTTTGGAATGCTACTGAAGCAGGGCCAAATTTGAATGGGTCCTTTTTTTTGTTTTTGCTGCATTAAGACGAGCTCGGTCTCCTACAGCTAGGAGTTGAGTTTTGTCTTCATTTAATTTTAGCTTGTTTTTGTCCATCCATCCTTTTATATCAGCTACACAAGCTTCCAATTCAGTAATGACTGTCTTGAATTCAGATGGTGGAGCAGCTTTTTGTAATTCTGTATCATCTGCATATTTGTGGTGATCAAATGAATGCCTTTCGAAAATGTCAGACAGAGGCTGATTATACAAAGTGAACAAGATAGGCCCTAACACGGATCCCTGAGGGACACCAAACACAAGTGGAATAACATTAGAGGTGCAATTTTTTTTTTACTTTAACCATGAGTTGACGATTTGAATGATATGAAGAAAACCATTTCAAAGCAGTAGATTTAATGCCAAAGGTAGTGTTAAGATGTCTGACAAGAATTTGGTGGTCGATTGTATCAAACGTCGCTGATAGATCTAAAAATGCCACTACAGATGTAGTACTTCAGATGTACTAATACTCATTCTCATTTTTATTATTCATATTATTATATGATTATTGTTGCTATTTATTTTGTAGGTTCCGTATTTCTCGAACTTCGATGGCAGTATCTCTGTCGGTTGCTATTCAGCCATTGGCACCACTGTCTACACCGTCACTGCTGTAGATGATGATGGCGTCAGCGACCCAGTAACCACACTCTGGACTCGGTGTTTCCCTCCAGCCATTTTGGTTTTGACTCTGCCACAGGTCAGTCACTGTTTGAAGAATCCTGGGATCAGCACCAATATTCTCTGATTTCCGTGCACACACACACACACACACACAGAGTCTGGAATAGCGTTTCTTATCTATACAATGAACATACCCTCGAGCAGAAAGCATGAAAACGGGACCAAATTGTTTTGACATTTGTTGTGATGGAAATTTTCTGTCACATATATCTATATTCTTCCTTCATTTCACGCATGTTCATATGTTCATCTGTTTGTGTTAGCACGTCTTACTGAAATTATCTTCTCGATTTCAGAGAAAATCAGAAAAAGAACATGTTTTAAAAACTGATTCAAAGAAAGAAAACAACTCAACCAAAGAAACAGACAAAATAACACACACACACACACACACACACACACATCTGGTACCAGGTGAACTGGGATGATTCCCTTTGAGTCATGTTATTTCATTTTGGATACATATAACTGAGTCACGTGTATGAAACATTTTAAAATTGATGTGATTGAAAAGCAGAGGACTGAAGCACTGAAGATAAACAGATGGCTTCACTCTGTTTTGCTCTAGCCTCACTTTGATTTGATCCAATATGGCTGAACCAGGGTACACTGAATGTCGACATATTAAAATCTGCACTCTCAGAGAAACTTGAGTGTCCGTACTCCAGCGTCTGGAGAAGGCTGAAAGACGATCGAGAGAGGCAGAACGTGCGAAACAGCAGGTTTCATTTTTTCATGTTTATTTATTGTGCATACGATGGCACTTCATTATTCAGTGTTTGGCCGTAGCATTGGAGGTTATCAACTGAAGAAATGGAGAACAGCATATGTGTGCTGTTTTTGTCCATGTCGATCCCCTTTGGCTGGCCTTGCTCGCAATTTCTCGATGCGCATGCGCAAGATCTAAGATGGCCGCGGAACTTTCCAGCGGTCTATTTCAGTGTAAATACGTGTTATCTGAGTATTTACCAGAGTATTCTCATTGAATTAGTTTGCATGACGGACGAAAGTGTGAATGAGTTGATGTTCACAGTTGTGAGTCAGTATTGTTCGGGTGATCATATATATCATTTTGCACATGCATGTGTCGTCGAGTTCAGATGTAAAGGCTATTTTTTCACCACCAAATGATAATCGTTTAATTCCAAAACACTGTGTTTTTATTTTATGTTACGTGGAACGAACGAATTCATTAATTCAAAACGACTGATTTACGAATGTCACTGCATGGTATCAAGTTTGTTCAAACGACTTCTGGCACTCTGTTTTTAGCAGGAACGCCCCCAAAGTCACTTCTTATTGTCGGAATCTGTGGACACACACGCTCAGATAAAAAACAACAAAAAACAAAACAAAACAAAAAAACAACAACAACGAATCATATCTCCAATGATCGCACTGATGCAGAAACTGGAAGAAATTAGGGGAAACTTAAGGGGGATATTATCATGGAAACATCAGATGCGCAAGCGAAAAGCTTTAATTTTTTTATTTGCATGTATAGTGTGACTTGAGAGTAACTGTAGTCGGTTGTGGAATTCTTTATTTTTGTTCATCGTTTAGGAACATCACATGCACTGAATGAGGCCTATGCACAAATCTTTATCTGAATAATTTGTTTCCGGACTCCTTCGCCTCCTTTCAATTATTTGTTATAACGAATTATCGAATGAATGCTTGATAGCGAAATTGACAGAGTTTCACCCAATATGGCTTTCTGCGTGGATTTTGTTTGTTTGTTATATCCATTCTAGTAAATTTAGCATCCTTTTTAAAATGTCGATATGCAGTTAACACGTCGATTGTGTTCATAGCGTCATTCTGTGTGTTCTGTCCATAATTTGTATTTCTATTCCTGTAACTGCGAACAAGCCAAAACAAACTATAAGTTATCACGAATAATGGCACGAGCATACGTAAATGTTCATTGAATTGTGTACCATCTTTTATTTCCCGAAAAAAGACTACTTGTGCGAATGTAGATGGTGTAAGATCTTCACAATGAGTGTGAAACAAGAAAGCGTTTCTCTGCCCAGAGTCTTATTTCAAATTGTAATGTTTTAGATGAGTGAGATCTTTTTTTTCTCTTTTTTTTTAAAGAAGAAAATTATATCCCTTATATATTTATTATAAAACGACTGTTGATGATCAGTATGTAACACAAAAGTTTTGCTTATAAAAAAGAAAAATAAAACAGTATTTTTTATGAACTGATTTTTGTGCCTTTCCCAGAAGGGCAATAACATTATGATTAGAATGTTTGGAAATAACATATCTTTTTATGTTTCTAAGCTAAATTTAATGTCAACTGATTAAACATTTCCAGAGAAAATTAATCTGTTAAAGTTTACCATGGACACTCACACACACACACACACACAACCGAAACAACGGGTTACAATACAGACTCAGCAATAAGGTGGACGTCCCACGCTTTCTAACACATCGCGAGAGAAAGCATGGCAGGGAACGACCAGGGCTAACAGGGGCTTCCAACGATGTCATGTCGTAAGTAGAGAGCTCACTTTCATGGCTGCGCATATCGAATCAGAATTGGCGTAACTAAAAACCAGAGTGACTGATTAGCAGTACAGGGTCTCCTCTGATGAGTGGTCTCATGGCGATATAACATTGATAACTGTGGACTACTGGGTGCTGAGACTGGGGGAGTGCGAGTCCATTGTGGCTTTGTTTGGGCGGTGTGGGAGTAATGTACTCAAGAACAAATATCAAAACATAAATAAACAAATAAAACTGCCAATACAAATATGTGTAAAATACATAATCCAGTAACCACCACTCTGGACTCGGTGTCTCCCTCCACCCATTTTGGTTTTGACTCTGCCACAGGTCAGTCACTGTCTGAAGAATCCAGGGGTCAGCACCAATGTTCTTTGATTTCCGTGTGCAAAAAAAATCTGGAAGGACGTTTCTTATGAATACAATGAACAGGTTTGGTTTGAAATATTACGTGATATCAGTGGACTTATGGTATCTTTGACTTTGGGAAAAGAAGATGTGAAGCAACCTAGGAGAGAAAATGTAGAATTATCTTCATCAAGTGCAAACTGATGTTTTGGGGACAATGTCGCTTTCATTATGAAATAAAGTAGAATGTAATATTGTTACAATAACAAAAAAAATAAGCAACAAAATTCAGCAACATAGTCTCCTTAACAATGATATCCCCAAGACCACAGAAACATAACATCATGGCAAAACAAAAAGCTCTCACAATATAAGCCAACACCAGAAGCAGTTTTAGAAACTAAATGGGTACAAGTGAAAGATTCGACAGCCGTTACGGCCGTTCGGGCAGTTAATTCATGATCAATGTCTACAGTGTGGCAAAGGAAGGCGAGCTAAGTCCTCTCCATTCGCCATTTCAACCTTCTCCCACTGAAGACAGGTAGCTTACCTGCTCACACCTGGGTGGAATGAGGAAAATTTGAGTGCTTCATCAACAAAGCACACACACACACACACACACACACACACACACACAGAGAGAGAGAGAGAGAGAGAGAGAGAGATTCAGATTCAGATTCAGATTCAGATGGTTTATTCATTAAGGCCAAAGCCCCATATGAACGAGGGGCGATAACAATATTAGTGTATGTCATCAGAACTATAGCAATCAATCACGACATAATTATATCTCTTAAATGAAAAGCTTTATATAAATATAGAGCCAAATTATGTATAAGTCCGTCATCTGTAGATGCCATCAGCAGATTAAATCGAAATGAACATGGATATATATAATATTTCTTTGGGATAAATTTTTCACGAAGAACACACAAAACGGGGCATTTCAAAACAAAGTGTACTTCATCTTCTATCGACTCTTTACACAATGGACAAAAGAGATCAGAATTGTGTACATTTTTATATCGGTACCTGTGAGTGTTTATTTCCGAAAAACCAAGTCTAAATCTTGCCAAAATGAATCTGAGATGTCTATCCATATTAAACAAGAGATAATTCTTCACTAAATGAGTAGAGACATAACCCCTGTATATACTAAACCTTTCACTAGACTGAATATGGTTTTCCCAACTCTGCCATCTACAATCTATCATACGCTGGCGAAGAGTTTGCAAAAATACATTATCTAAACCTACATTTTGGAAATACCAAGCATACCCAAACCCGAGTTCACAGATACATATTCGTACATTTGAAACCCAGTTTCTTTTGCCTCTTAAGTCTAAGTCATATAACATGTTGTACGATTTTCTTGGCAGTCGATCTGCACTCATTTTCAGTAGCTTTAGCCAATAGCGAATACAACTGATTGCAGAGTTTATATAAACTGGATGTCTATTTGTTTCTCCATATACTAAATCATTTGGTGTTTTCATATCAAGAGAGAGAGAGAGAGAGAGAGAGAGAGAATCTTTAGAACTATCCTGTGTCATCATCGTCGAGATCTTCACTAACGCCATCATCATGTCATGATCACCGTTCCTGTCGATTTCTCCCCCCCCCCCTCTCATTTTTCTCTAAGATTTGTGTTTGGAAAAGATCAGAAACTAAACCCGATGAGAAGGGAAATAGTTTTAATCAAAATAAGGAGGACTTCCCTCACTTTTTCACACATTGCGAGACTGGACTGCTGAGTGTTGACACTGGTAGATGGCGAGTCCAGTGTCGCTTTGTAACATAATGATGATAATGATGGGAATAATACTACTTATAAGAATTATGTTTATTTATATAGCTCAGACGCAAATGATTTTGCTCGAAGGGCTATCCAGTTACAACAGTTCCAATTAAGAAAAAAATGTCCATCAAAACCTTAGGTTGGTCCAACTAAGGAGCTAAACTTGACGATTTATGACAAGACATTGCATCAAAAGTAATGCTAAACTCAATGTCCATTCTAAACCCAAACACCACCTTGAACATCCAAAACAGTCGCACACATCACAGTGGCCAAACAATGCAAAACTCAACAACAACACCACAAAACAGTCACACTCTCCCTCCCTCCCATCCACACAACACTTCAACAACATGCACTGAAAATAGAAACAAGCACACACCCACACTGCAGGCATCAGGAGATCAATTAAAGGCAGTTTTAAACAGATGAGTCTTGAGGTTGGTTTTGAAGGTGGAAATGACTGGGAGTGTCTTAACATGGCAAGTTCCACTGGACAGGAGCATTGAATACAAAGGATATTTGACTGAAGGACTTAGTCTCACAGAGGGGTTTTGGAGAATGCGACTGTCTGATGATGAACATACTTGTTGGAATGTAAAGGTGAGGAGATCAGAAAGATAGGTGAAGAACCAGAGAAAGCGTGAAAGCAACATGTGGAGAATTTATATTTAATCCTGGACTGAATCCGAGTTATTTCAAAAGAATATGGTCACTCTTAGGGCGTTTTGGTACATTTCGGGCAACTGAGCTTTTAACTTTCTGCAGGTTATGAATAACATGCACAAGAACAAATATCAAAACAAATAAAACCACAGACACAAACGTGTGTAAAATACGGAAGTAATGATTTATGACAGGACACTAAACTTCACATCTGGTTTGGTTTCACAGGAGAAGTAACGGTGTCCACCACCTCACTGACCATAGCGGTGTACACACTGACCTTCACGGTGACAGACTCCTATGGACAGCAAGCCACCAACACTCTTACCGTCACCGTCACCGACAATGTGAGTAGTTTGATGCTTTTTACAATAGCTACAACCACCATTACCACGACTTTGACCATCATCCCTACAGCCTTGATAACCATCACCCACATCACCGTTATTGCATCAGTATTATTGTAGCCATCGTCATAAGTAGTGGCTATGTCTTACATTTATGCTACCACAAAGTTGAGAGTATTTTTGTGTAGTGTAAAAAAAATCAAAAAAAGAAAATGTATGTCTCTCTCTCTCTCTCTCTCTCTCTCTCTCTCTCTCTCTATTTTTTTTTTTTGTGTGTGTGTGTGTGTGTGTGTGTGTGTGTGTGTGTGTGTGTGTGTGTGTGTGTGTGTGTGCATCTACTGCTGACACGCTAAAGAACCATCAAAGTACAGAGTGTAAAGCACAAAGCCTTGCCCTCGGTGTATCTTTCCACGTATCGACCCTTGGAACGTACAAAGAAATAGAATTACCCTTGGATGAATACAGAAACCTCGCATTTGCCAAATATGTACTAAGTTCAACTGCTGATAACTTCACATCAGAAGAAGTATGAATTACATCGGAAAACAACTTCGCGAAAAGAGCAAAAATATATCTTATTTAACACCCATTGAAACACTGGTGATAAATCTGTTCCATATGTCTGGAATTAATCAATATGACGTAGACACGCAGAAAACTGTCAGTCTATGCCCCTTTTGGGAGATGCGTAAAAGACAGTTTGGTATTAATCATGCTGACATAAAAAAGAATGAAGATCCAAACATAATGACAATGGAAGTCCGATTACACCTTCAGAATAAATACCACGATCATTTAGAGATTTCAAAAGACGGCTTACTCCTAGATAATAGCCTATCTCTCTCCCTCTCTCTCTCTCTCTCTCTCTCTCTCTCTCTCTGTGTGTGTGTGTGTGTGTGTGAGTGTGAGTGTGTGTACCTTTCGTCATACCAGAACTGAAAACTGAAACATCATATTACATTGGTAAAAATCGATCAATATTCACAGCTGACCTCATTGCTATTCTTATAGCTCTAAATTGTGTTCTTGATCTTCCAGTTTGCCAAGTACAAGTCTTATTTTGCATATATTCCAAATCCGTATTACCTGATTTTAATTCATCAAATTGTAAGAACAAATCTAAGATTATAATAAAAAATAAAACATAGACTCACTTTGTTCACACAAGTGAGTCAATCAGTCACATTGTCCATCTTTCAATTTGAAAGGAACACATCTTACTCTTTGATGGGTTCCTTCACACCTTGGTCTTTTCTATAATCAATGGGCTGACAGGGCAGCAATAAAAGGTGCAGAACACGAACATGGTACCACAGAACTTTACGTGCCTCTGTGTGTACAAGAGGGCTACCGATTACTAGAACAAGCATCGTGGAACAAAGTCAGGGAAAATGGTAAAGGTTCAGGTGATAATATAATTGATGTTTATAAACCTGAAACTATCCATCAATCAGAAAAGTACAGTAATTTGATTAGATTAAGCTAGACTCATGCATTATCGAACAGGATCAAGCAGAACGTTTTTATGACTATTTTCAGCAAAGATATGGAGAACCAATCTCTAGCAAGCACGTAGTATTTGAATGTCAGAGTTTGAAATCGTTTTTATGAAACCTTTCTAAAAGTTCACTTGAATGTATTTTTGACAATTTCAAGATGTTATCTGCTATTGCAGAAGATTTGATGCACAGTCCAGTAGGACAGTTGTTATAAATGTTATGTGTTAGCTTTTTCTACCATTTTGCTTTTATTCCTGTTTGATAATGTTCTTGCGCGCGCACACACTCACACCCAGACACACACACACATACGCATGCACACACAAACACATACACATGCACGCACACACACAAGCACAAACTGACTGACTAAAACCATTTATTGTCAGAATAACTTTTTGTTGTACTGACATTTTAGCAACCATTTGAATAAATATTAACTGAGCAACACAAAAAAATCAAATAAAAAAACCAACCCAACAACAACAAAAAACAACAACAAAAAAACAACCAATGATATGAGTTTAAAAAGGACAACATATCTAACAAATCAATTTACCAAATTTCAATAATGTCAATATATCAAAAAATGTTTTAACACACACACATACTCACAGACATGTGTCCCCCACCCACCCCCTACATACATCCATGCATGCACACGGACGCCCATTCAGATTCCCCCACCTCATCCCCCTACCCCAAGTACGCTTGTACGTATAGTCACATTTTGATTTCATTCCCCCGCTCCAAAAACAGTGTTCACACCCACGTGCACAAGCTCTCTCCCTCACACACACCCACACACTCACACACACACTCACATTGTCTCTATCTCTTTTTCTCTCATTACACTCTTCCTGTTTGATTGTTTTGAACGGTTTTTGTGAGAGTGATAAAAAGGGAGAATATACTTTTGTGTCTCCTAATGGATGTAGATAATAGATTATTTTCTGGTTTCTGTTGATTTGTTATCGAATTTTGATGTGCATATTGGTGACTGTGTGGATTCATGGCATTTGCCAGTTGAGGCAACTTGGAAAAAATTTTCCTCATAATCACAGTATGAATATAATGCATTAGGGTGAAGAAAAAATTGTATGGCCTGATGAAAATGTCAATGTCCTTTAAAAACGAGCAAGACAGTGATGAATTATATGATTGTATTCAGAAAGCATTTCGATTATTAGATACTAACTTGAACGATAGTTTAAACCAGTTTGTTACTGCCTTGTGTGGAGCTGCTGCATGCATGATTCGAATAGCAGGAAAAGGAAGCAAGATATGTAATGATTGGTTTGATGATGAATGTAAGTGTAAGAAACAAGAAGTCAAAAGGTTACACAAAAGATTTCAGAGGTGTAAAACACAAATGGACAAGACAGATAAAAGACAAGCATATGCTACAGCCCGAAAAGAGTATGTAAGACTAAGAAAATCAAAAGAGCAAGAGTTGGAAAAGAATAGAATTAAAATAAGAGATTCGATTAGTGACTCTAAGACATTCTGGTCAGTGATAAGATCTGTGAACAGAAAAAGTTTTGTGTATCATGACATTTCTATGCAACAGTGGCATGATCATTTCTTTATGGTTCTTAATGACTTTGATAATGATTTAATGCAAGAAGAAAACAATTTAGTGGAGACAAAGGATGAGTTTGAGCCATTGTTTAACGACCCTAGCACTAAGGAAGATATCATTTATAGTATTAGACACTTAAAGTCAGGAAAAAGTGCAGGTCCAGACAAAATTATTGGAGAAATGCTGAAGCATGCAAATTCCCATATAATCGACTTCCTTATTCAGTTATTTAACCAGATGTTTGAAAATGGTACATTTCCTGTAGAATGGGCAAAATCAATAATTATTCCTATACATAAAAAAGGTGATGTTAACAACTATAACTATCGTGGAGTATCGCTCACTAGTGTTCTAAGCAAAGTTTGCACCCACATCTTAAATAGGGGACTAACTAAATGGGCTGAAAAAGAAGAAAAAATAATTGAAGAGCAAGCCGGTTTTAGAGCACTTACAGTACTATTGATCATATATTTACACTGCATTCAATGGTGCAAAAATTTCTGCTTTGTAACACAAAACTGTATGTCGCTTTTGTTGATTTCAGTAAGGCTTTCGATTCTGTGAATGAGAAGGGTAGTGGCGCTGCGCTCAGTGGCGACACGGTGTTTTTGCAGGCTCGTTCTTTTTAGTGTTTTGTGGAGTTTTACCTGTATTTACCCTTTCGCTGCCAGGAAAATAAGATTTAAGTGAAATCTATTTGCCAGGGTTTTTTCACAAAAAAAGGGTATAAATTTTCCAAAAATTCTGTGCTCTTTGTTATTGGAGAAAGACCCATAAAAGTATATATTTTCTGAAAGGGAAATGAATAAAGAATACAAAACACATGATGTTTTCCCATTTTATGCATTTTAAGTGACATGCTGTTGTTTTGAAATCAGTGTTTTGTTTTTTGTCACATTTTCAACTTGTTCATTACAAACATTTGTCTGGTAATTTGCACAAAAATATCATTTTCTGGACAAATGGATATCTGCACACACAAAATCATACTAGAACAACCACAATATAAAAAAAAAACTGAAAAAGAAATAGATGCATTGTGACTTCTGCAAGTGATAATATGGATGTGAGGCCACGCCCCCTCAGTCTCCACCCCCCTCCTCTTCACCCCTCTCACACCGTCACTTCATCAGACCGCGTTGGCTGAGTGCCAAGAAAATAGCTCATACGGTGCCCTGCTAAAAATTCGTCTGCTAGAGTTGAACAGCCTGCATCACTCACTGATAGTTGTATCTTGGCCACTCTCTTGATTGCTCCCTTTATTTTCTATCAAATCGTCCTATAAATGTTCACCACTGTCTTCTCCTTCGAATTTATGCTCCAATTCTTTCTGAGCATTAGCTGAAGAAAGTAATCTTGGTTGATTTAGTTCGCCACGAGCGCATGTCTTGAGCACGGAGTCAGTCCGACATTTTGTTGAGCGAGCGAGGAGAGGAGCCAGGCAAAGACTGCGGCCAGTAACCCAACCAAAACGTTCAAATAAAGGACTGCCTTATGACGCAGATGGTGTTTCTAGCTATGAATAGAATCCAGAAAGATTCCCCAAGCTAAAGCTACCAGCATTTTTGTCAACGAACTGAATGCAAAGCAGGGAAAAGTCAGAATATTTCGATGACGAGTTATCTCGTCATGCAGGCAGCGAAGCATACATGGTTGCCATGACGAGTTATCTCGTCATGCAGGCAGCCTAGGGGTTAACCTTTTTATACTTGTGCAAGATGGTGTGTGACTGTTCCAAGTGTGTTGTGGTGTGCCTGCTGTTGCTGCTCCTGTCTGTGTGTGGCTGTTTTAGCCAAACAACCGGTGTCAACCATGACTGGCTTGCCGCGCCCACCCACTACAGCATGGCGGACCTACTTCGACTTCGGTCGTCTGCACTGTCCAAGATCCGACCTCGTCTCGATCTTCCAAAGGAGCTAAAGCCCCGCAGACGAGGTCGGAAGGGTGGTGTCAGAGCCAGAAACAAGGTCAGAAAATATAAACCCTATCTACCAACTGTGATCGAGGGCAATGTGCAATCACTCAGAAACAAAACAGACGAACTTTCGGCCAACATTTTATCCTGCTCCGATTTTAAAACGTGCAGTTTAATGTGTTTTACAGAAACGTGGCTAAACAGTTTTATTGCTGATGAACAAGTGTCTTTAGATGGTTTTAGTTTATTCAGGGGGGATAGGACTGAAGATGCGGGGAAGAAGGGGGGAGGTGGGGTGTGTGTTTTTATCAACAAACAATGGTGTCATCCAAACAATATCACTGTCACACATAAGGAATGCTCACCTGTGTTAGAGTTCATGACCCTTGGAATCAGGCCATACTACTTGCCACGGGAATTTTCTCACGTGCAACTGACAGTTGTGTATATTCACCCCAAAGCCAGTGCGAGTGAAGCAGAGAACGCAATTGCCAGCCACATACACGATCTTGAGGCAAAGGCACCTGACTCTTTGAAACTTTTAACCAGGGATTTTAATCACTGTTCTCTTAAAAAGACTCTTCCAAATTTTTACCAGCATGTTACTGTCCCAACCCGCGAGAACAAGACAATTGATTTGTTTTATTCTAATGTACCGGATTCTTATTCTTCTGTACAGCTGCCACCCCTTGGACGTTCTGACCACAGCCTAACCCATCTGTTGCCACGTTACAGACCTTTAGTGAAACGTCAGCCGCCTGTGAAAGTGTCAGTGCGTGACTGGTCAGCTGACTCCATTGACACCTTAAGAGGCTGTTTTGAGTGCACAGACTGGAATGTGTTTGTTGAGGCCACGGACAATGTATGTGAATTAGCAGATACAGTTACAGATTACATTAAGTTTTGTGAAGATTGTGTTGTTCCAGCTAGAGATGTTAAAATTTTTGCCAATAACAAACCCTGGATTTCGAAACGGATCAAAGGTACTCTTAATGCTAAGAAAAATGCTTTTAAGGGAGGGGTAAAAGAAGAGATTAGGGAAGCACAAAGACAGGTTAAGAAAGACTTGCAAGAGGGCAGAGAAAACTATAAGCGGAAAATAGAAAACAAATTACTCAGTAACAACATGAAAGGGGTGTGGGAAGGGATGAAACTAATGAGCGGATACAAAGGTAGAAAGGGGGGGGGGGGAAGAAACGGTTTTATCATCATCAGAAGAAGAAGCAAACAAACTGAATGACTTTTTTGCTCGTTTTGATTGTCACGATTTTAGCGCAGAAAGACAAGATTTAAGTGATATTTTAAATGTTAAGAAGGCCGAATGCATTGTTGTGTCTGAAGAGGAAGTGCTTTCACAACTAAAACGAGTGAAACCAAACAAAGCACCTGGTCCTGATATGATCCGATCAAATACACTGAAATACTGTGCAGCTCAGCTCTACCAGATTTTAACTATTATTTTTAATCAGTCTCTTAGTGAATGCAAAATACCATCTATCTGGAAAACTTCCTGCATTATACCTGTACCCAAGAAAACACATGTTTCATGTATGAATGACCTCCGTCCTGTAGCACTGACATCTGCTGTGATGAAAGTTTTTGAGAGAGTGATACTTGTCTATTTGCAGGAGTCTGTCAAACCATTTTTAGACCCCTTGCAATTTGCATACAGGAGAAACAGATGTACGGATGATGCAATACTGTTTGTCTTGAACAAAATCTATGAACACCTAGACAAATCAAATACCTGTGTCCGCTTGATGTTCTTTGATTTTTCTAGTGCTTTTTAATACAATTCAACCTCACCGCTTAGCAAAAAAGCTGATGCACATGGGACTCGCTTTTCCGACGATTTTATGGGTTTTAGACTATCTTACTAAAAGGCCTCAGTTTGTAAAATTAAATGATTTTATGTCTACTGTCTCTTTCACAAACACAGGTGCACCACAAGGCACAGTCCTCTCGCCTTTTCTTTTTACCTTGTATACGGCTGAATGCAGAAGTCTGACCAATTCGTGTCCCCTCGTTAAGTTTGCAGATGACTCCGCACTGACAGGACTTATTACTGATGACGATGACACTGACTACCGAAGAGAAATTGACAGGTTTGTGAACTGGTGTGAAGAAAATTTCCTTGAGCTGAATGTTGGCAAAACCAAAGAGCTTGTAATCGACTTCAGAAAAAAGAAATCAACTTTAAGTAAAATCATCACAAAAAATGAAGTGGTCGAACAAGTAGACTCATACAAATATCTTGGTGTGATAATCGACAATAAGCTGTCTTGGAATGAAAACTCAACTGCACTCATTAAAATGAGCAACAGTCGCATGTACTGTCTTAGAAAAATGAAATATTTTAATGTATGCAAGCAGATGCTCCAAATGTTTTACACATCTGTTGTCTGTAGTGTTTTAACACACGGAGCCGTGTGCTGGGGTGGGTGGGGGGGGGGGGGGAAACCTGACCAAACCTGACAGACAGGTTGGAAAAAGTCATTAGGAAAGCGGGTGGGGTGGTGGGTATAAGACAAGACACCTTTAGTGACATGCACAATAGAAAACTGACTGACAGACTAATAACAATTTTGACCGACGTAAGACACCCACTACATGATGACATTAATAGCAGAAGGTCAGACATAAGTGGTAGGTTTAGAGCTCCACGCGCAAGAACATCTCGATACATTAATTCATTTATTCCTACAGCCATTCGCGCACACAATCAAAACATCCAATACACTAAGTGAACCCTCCCACCCCCCAAGCCCACTCGCCACAGCAACACCTGAACTTCACCAGCAGACGAGTGTATGGGAGCAGACATTATGCGTGCATGTGGGACTGAGCGGGTGAGCACGGGCAAGCAAGCATTTCTGTGTGTGTGTGTGATCGGAAGTGATTTTTAAATATTTTCTCATTTTACTTGGATTTCATGTATCTTAATGTTAATGTTCCAATCTTATTGGCGTGACATATGTTATGTGCATGCATACGTTGTTTGTGTGTGTGTGTGAGTGTGTGTGTGAATGAGTGTGTGTGTGTGTGTGTGTGCGCGTGCATTTTACTTACGATTTATTCCCTTGATGTTTTTATTTATGTATTGTTGTACAATACCTTATGGTCTTAACGTGTGTGTGTGCGTGCGTGCGTGTGTGGGTGTGGGTGTGTGTGCGTGCGTGCGCACATGTCATTTTTAGTAATCTTATACCCTTTTTTTGTTGGATGTTTTCATTTGTTAACATTATTGTGCAATACCCTATTGTCTTAACATGAGTATGTGTGTGTGGGGTGGGGGGTGGGGGGTGGGGGTGGGGGTTAGTATATCGTCAGCTATTGGGAATTCTTATTTGACTAGTTTTAATCTCTTCTTATGTTGCGCATGATTTTATGCCAGTGTTTACAATGAGCCTGTGATTGCACAACTTAATTTCCATGTGGATTAATAAAGTGTTTTTGATTTGATTGATTGATTGAATGTCCTGCGTAAAAGTGGTGTGAATGGAAAACTGTATATGCCGCTCAGAGGTGTTTACAACTCAGTACTTGCATGTGTGCGTGTAAAAGGTGTATACTCAAATTATTTTGAATGTTCAGCTGGTGTTAAACAAGGATGTCTTTTAAGCCCGGAAATGTTTTTATTTTTATTTTTTATTTATTCATTTATTTATTTATTTATTTAATAAATGAATTAGCTGTAGAACTTTCCAAAAGAGGTCGGCATGATATCCAGCTAATATTTCTGTTGCTTTTTGCTGACGATGTCATTCTTTTGTCAGGGACAGTTAAAGGTTTGCAAAACCAGTTAAATGCCTTAAAAGAAAAAAGCTGATCGATTAGGTTTGACTGTGAATCTGGATAAAACGAATATTATGTTTTTTAGAATGGGTGGTCATCTATCAACGCATGAAAAATGGTTATACGGAAATACAGAAACTAGGGTTGTTAATTCATATAAGTATCTGGGGATGATTTTTACAACAAAATTAAGTTTGAATAATGCATGGGAAGAATTTTGCAGAAAAGTTAAAAAAGGCGTCATCGAAATTTTGAAAACAGTTAGAAAACTGAACTCTATTGATTGTTGTCTATTTTGGAAAATGTTCGACGTACAAATAGAACCTTTACTTACATATGCAGCTGAAATCTGGGGACTAAGGGTTAATTCACATATTGAGAGAATACATACTTATGCAATTAAACGCTTTCTAAATGTTCCAATTCATTCATCCAATACGGTTCTTTATGGGGAAACTGGAAGATACCCTCTGTACATAAGAACGTTTGTCAAATGTATTAGATATTGGTTAAAATTGTTAATGCTTCCACAAACACGTCTGTGCAAACAGGCCTATGATATGATGCTTTTGCAAATGGAGTCAGGAAAAGAAAACTGGTGTTATAGAGTGAAGAAGGTTCTAACTGAAAATGGTTTTGGAATTGTGTGGTTGTCCCAGGGTGTAGGAAACGAACAACAGTTTATTGCAGAATTCAGGGATAGACTTATTTGTTCCTTCAAACAAAACTGGCATTCTGACATGGAAAGTAAAGAAAAATATTGTTGGTTCTTTTCATTTAAAAGTATATTTCAACCTGAAGCATACCTCAAGATCATTACAGATAAGTGGCATAGAATAAATTATGTAAGATTTAGGCTAAGAACGCTGGGTTTTAATGCAGACAGGAGATGGTTTGAACCTGGGACTTCCACCCAATCACCATGTCCTGTCTGTGGATACCAGGTGGATGACGAAAACTATTTTCTTTTTCAGTGTGAAGTGTATAATACGGTACGAGAAAGATGCATATTCTTTAAAACAGACGTGGCTAAAAGTCATGATGTTGTTACTGTTTTATCATCTGATAATGAAATAATGATTGGATCGATTGCTAAATTCATTGCAGACGCACAAACAATAGGACAAAGGTACATAAGTCAAAATGGCATTAACAGCTTAAAAGGCACTTAATTATAATCAGTGCAGAAGTTGCTGTCTTATTCAGACAAAACAGAAAGCATAGCATTACATACATGAATGTATGGTTGAGTCAGTCTTAATTAGTTTTGATATATTCTTGAGTGGATGGTCGAGTCAGTCCCCATTCATTTTGTCACTTTGTTATTATCATATTTTTGTTTTTCTTTAGTCCCATTTCTTTGAGTTTTTGTCAGGATGTGACTTTTGTGTTTCCAATGATTGCATATTTTCTTGGTTTAAATTGACTGAATTGACTGAGAGTTTTTTTGTTATTTTGAAGCAAAAATATGTGAATTTATGTTGTTGCCCCCTTGTCAAAAGACCTTTCTTGGCAATGACAATAAGTAATTCCAGTGTCCAGTGTCTCACTTACACTCCCACCCACACCCACACATATACATTTGCGCTAACATACCTTCACACACACACACACACACACACGCACACACACACACACACACACACATATATATATATAATCTTTAACAAAGAAGAATAAATGAATAAATTAACATGAGAGAGAGAGAGAGAGAGAGAGAGAGAGAGAGAGAGAGAGAAGATTAAGAAGACAAAAACGTAGTGTACTTCACTGCACACATACAGTATGCAATCATTAAATTAAGGTTTCATAATGTAATCAAGACGACATATTACATGTTAGAGTCGAACAGTTCCACTAATTAGAATAATGAGAATTTTGCCCTTCAGGTAAATCTGACGCTATCACCCAAAACGAAACACTAATTTAGATTAAATAAAACAGAGGGTAAACTCTGCAGCATATAATACACACAAAAAAAGAAAAAAGAAAAAAAAAAGAGGATGAAACAAATTAGAAAAACCGACCAACTGGATGGCTTTTGATTTAGTCAACTGCAGTTTTTGTCAGAGACCAACCATTTTCTTTGCTAGGGTTAGAAACGCTGGACATGGAAATGGAAGATTAAAGGATGTAATCATATCATGAAGGGGTTTGAATGAATGTGTGCCTGAACATTCGAGCAAAAAATGTGGGATGTCAAGGGTCTCACCACAAACACATAGTGGTGACGGTTTAAAAAATCTGCATAACCATGCATCAGTTCTTAGCCTGTGCCTTTCTTTACTGGAAGAGAGAGATCCCACCAGAGCTTCTTATTTGAGTTTTCTAAGAAATGTTTCTGTCTGAAACTCCAGATATATGTTGAGAGAATAGTACAGGCTTCAATAACAGAAATAGGAATATTGTAATTGATTGAAACTGAACTGAATTGTTCGATGCAGTTTCCTTGGCACAAAGATCAGCCATTTCGTTGCCACGAAGATTAGAATCAGACAGTATAAGAATTTTTTTAGGCATAAGAGACATATCACTAAAAAAAAGAAAAAGAAAAAAAAAGGCGAAATCCACTAGAAGTGCAAACAATTGAGCAGTAAAAATTGAACAGCCTTTAGTTAAGTGGAATCTCTTTTTGATGTTAAGCTCGGGGATTACAAAATCGACCCCAACTTCAGAGTTACTACTAACTGATCCATCTGTGAAAATACGGAGGTAATGTTTAAAAATGTGTATTAAAACTTGCTGTTGTGGCTGCTTATCCTACCGTGTTGTTCTGCTGGTGTCAGTGAAGTGGTAGATTATAGACTCCCCGCCCTTTCCACTCTTCCTTCCCCTCCCCACTTTTTTCTTCCCTGCAAGACAGGTTCTTTTTCAAGAGATTACAATATAGTCATTCACAGCCAAGCACACTAACATGGAACATAGTGTACCTATATAAATTTCAAAGACTCAGTAACAACCAGAGCTGTTTCTTTCATTTGCTTAAGAATACACGTGCAGTCTCTCATTCTCTCACTGTTTCTCTGTGATACCCCCTATTTTTGATATACGCATACATACATACATACATACATATGCATTCGTACACATACGCATATACATATACATATATATATATATACATAATTTTATATTACTGATACACACATATACAAATTGTTCTGTGAATTATAAACATTCAGGTTCCATAGACTGAAAAAGCATTCCACTTTATTTTCTTTTTCTCTATCTGTCATTTTTAAGACACTGGGATTTTTTTTTTCCAAAACACATCGCTCATGAAATACAACTTTTACTGTCCAAGTTTTATAATAGAATGGACTACTGTTTATTTATTTTAAACTTGCCGTTGAAGAATCTAGGTTCCGTGTAATCTCTTTGTAGATATTTAGATCAGTGTCTGCGAGCATTAATGTTATGTGGATTGCTTGTATCAAGTTGTTTGAATAAAGCGTTTTCATCTGCGTATACTCCTCAGTGCTTGCCCGTGTGTGTGTGTGTGTGTGTGTGTGTGTGTGTGTGTGTGTGTTCAAACCGAATCACAGTATAAGGGACGCAACCACGAACACGATCAATGTTTCATGATTCGAGTTACGCCCCTTAATGCTACATAATTTGCGAAAGTGCAGATGTGTTCCCCCCCTTCTCTTTCTCTCTGTTTCCCCCGGGCTTGTGGATATGGAGCTTGCAGGAGATGGACGTGTAAAAGTGCTTTTCCACAATTCATCCATTTGACCAGTCTGCAGCGTGGCAGTCAACATGACTTTTGGTACACAGTTCGTAAGTTGCTGCATCGAGCGGTGTTTTTCGTACATGGAAAATATAAACGGTCAGGGAAGAATAGACGTTTGTTAATTGTTACAAACTGCAACTGTGTCCTGTCATGTTGTCAGAGTTCATCCCTCTCCTTGAGTCCGCGTGAATTTTCGTGCCATACGCACGTTCATTGTGGGGATTAGGGAAGGTGCGTGCCAGGGACGCCACCTGAAGGTGTGGGAACTTGTCAGTGTCAACAGGAGCAGAAAAAAACATCTCAGCTCTGTGGAATTTCTTGCAAGAAGCACATGCAAAAGTAACGAAAGGGTTCGTTGTTATTTAGTGAAGAAACATAGGCGCCTAAAAAATGTCACAATATTTCTCTTGTTTCCAAAGCACTGTCATGCAGCTGACTGGAGATTTGTGCAAACGCAACATCGAATGCAGTCAGACACAAACACGAGTGGAGAAAAGTTGAAAGTTCAAAGTTCAAGACTACAACGTGTTACGTATTTCAACGTATCCTCGTTAATCTCGATATCTGTAAGTCTTAATGTTGCTTGGAATGTGTACTCCACAGTGCTTGTCAGAATGTCTTCATCCCTGTCTGTCTGTCTCCATGTTGGTCTTTCTGTCTTTCTCTGTCTGCAAGTCAACCTGTCTGTTTGACACTATGTGCCTGCTGTCTCCCTCTGTGTGTGTGTGTGCGCACAAACACACACACACACACACAAACACACACATACACACACACACACACACACACACAAACACACACACACACAAACACACACATACACACACACACACACACACACACACACACGCGTACTCGCACAGACCACTGTCATTCTTTTAGAGGAAGTCGACACGTGTTATGTTCTCACCGATATTTTTCCTCAATAAGAAATGATGTGATCAGTCACATTTCGCTTCATTCGGAAATCGGGAAGCTTTTCCCGCGCATTTGAATTGAGAATTTGACGGGCGCAATAGCCGAGTGGTTAAAGCGTTGGACTTTCAATTTGAGGGTACCGGGTTCGAATCTCTCGAGAATTTGTGCAGCTTATGGCACCGCAAACCTGGTCACAGACTTTCCTCTTGGACGCCATCACTGGTGCTGATGGAGCCAGGGCGGCTCTCGTTACACTGCCGTTCTTGGTGCCACTGCTAGCACGGGACACGGGTACATCACAGGACACGGACAAATCACGGGATACAAGCACACATCACGGGACACCGGCGGGCACACATCACGGGACACTGGCGGGCACACATCACGGCACACATCACGGGACACTGACGGGCACACATCACGGCACACATCACGGGACATGAACACATATTACGGGATACGGCACACATCACGGGATACGGCACACATCACGGAACACATCACGGGACACGGGCACACATCACGGGGCACGGCACACATCACGGAATACAGCACACATCACAGGACACATCACGGGATACGGGCACACATCACGGCACACATCAGGACACACATCACGGGACACGGGCACACATCACGGAACACGGACACATCACGGGATACGGGCACACATCACGGCACACATCACGACACACATCACGCGACACGGGCACACATCACGGCACACATTACGGGACACATCACGGCACACATCACGGGACACGGGCACACATCACGGGACACGGCACACATCACGGGACACGGGCACACATCATGGGACACGGCACACATCACGGCACACATCTCGGGACACATCACGGCACACATCACGGGACATGGGAACATATCACGGGACACGGCACACATCACGGGACACGGGCACACATCATGGGATACGGCACACATCACGGGACACGGGCACACATCACGGGACACGGGCACACATCATGGGACACGGGCACAGATCACGGGACACATCACGGCACACATGACGGGACACGGGCACACATCACGGCACACGGGCACACATCACGGCACACATCACGGGACACATCACAGCACACGGGCACACATCACGGCACACACCACGGCACACGGGCACACATCACGGCACACATCACGGGACACATCTCGGGACACATCACGGCACACATCACGGGACATGGGCACAAATCACGGGACACGGCACACATCACGGGACACGGGCACACATCATGGGACACGGCACACATCACGGGACACGGGCACACATCACGGGACACGGCACACATCACGGGACACGGGCACACATCATGGCACACGGCAAACATCACGGGACACGGGCACACATCTCGGGACACATCACGGCACACATCACGGGACATGGGCACATATCACGGGACACGGCACACATCACGGGACACGGGCACACATCATGGCACACGGCAAACATCACGGGACACGGGCACACATCACGGGACGCGGCACACATCACGGGACACGGGCACACATCATGGGACACGGCACAGATCACGGGACACAGGCACACATCACGGGACACGGCACACATCACGGGACACAGGCACACATCATGGGACACGGGCACAGATCACGGCACACATCACGGGACACATCACAGCACACGGGCACACATCACGGCAGACATCACGGCACACGGGCACACATCACGGCACACATCACGGGACACAGCACAGCACACGGGCACACACCACGGCACACGGGAACACATGACGAGACACATAACGGGACACATCACGGGACACGGCACACATCACGGGGCACATCTCGGGACACGGCACACATCACGGGACACGGCACACATTACGGGACACATCACGGGGCATATCACGGGACACGGCACACATCAGGGGCACATCTCGGGACAGGCACACATCACGGGACACAGCACACATTACGGGACACATCACGGGGCATATCACGGGACACGGCACACATCACGGGGCACATCACGGGACACGGCACACATCACGGGAAACGGCACACATCACAGGACACATCACGGGACACGGCACACATCATGGGGCGGACACATCATGGGACACATCACGGTACACATCACGGCACACATGACGGGACACGGGAACACATCACGGCACACGGGCACACATCACGGCACACATCACGGGACACATCACAGCACACGGGCACACATCACGGCACACACCACGGCACACGGGCACACATCACGGCACACATCACGGGACACATCTCGGGACACATCACGGCACACATCACGGGACATGGGCACATATCACGGGACACGGCACACATCACGGGACACGGGCACACATCAGGGGACACGGCACACATCACGGCACACGGGCACACATCACGGCACACATCACGGGACACATCACGGGACGCGGGCACACATCACGGGACACATCATGGCACACATCACGGGACACGGGCACACATCACGGGACGCGGGCACACATCACGGGACACATCATGGCACACATCACGGGACACGGGCACACATCACGGGACACGGCACACATCACGGCACACATCAGGAGACACATCACGGCACACATCACGGCACACATCAGGAGACACATCACGGCACACATCACGGGGGCACGACACACATCAAGGGACACGGCACACATCACGGGACACGGCACACATCACAGGACACAACACGGGACACAGCATACATCACAGGACTCATCACTGGACACATCACGGGACACGGCACACATCACAGGACACATCACGGGACACATCACGGCACACGGGCACACATCAGTGCACACGGGCAGACACCACAGGACACATCACGGCACACATCACGGGACACGGGCACACATCAGTGAACACGGGCACACATCACGGGCACACATCACGGGGCACGGGCACACATCACGGGCAAACATCACGGGCACACATCACGGTACACATCACGGGCGTACATCACGGGCACATCATCACGGGACACGGGCACACATCCCGGGACAAATCACGGGACACGGGCACACATCACAGGACACATCACGGGACACAGCACACATCACGGCACATATCACGGCACACATCACGGGACACAGGCACACATCATGGCACAAACCACGGGACACAGCACACATCACGGCACACATCACGGCACACACCACGGGACACAGGTACACATCACGGCACACATCACGGCACACACCACGGGACACAGCACACATCACGGGACACATCACGGGACACATCACGGCACACATCACGGCACACACCACGGGACACAGGTACACATCACGGCACACATCACGGCACACATCACAGCACACATTACGGGACACATCACGGCACACATCACGGGACACGGGCACACATCACGGGACACGGCACACATCACGGGACACGGGCACACATCATGGGACACGGCACACATCACGGCACACATCTCGGGACACATCACGGCACAAATCACGGGACATGGGCACATATCACGGGACACGGCACACATCACGGGACACGGGCACACATCATGGGATACGGCACACATCACAGGACACGGGCACACATCACGGGACACGGCACACATCACGGGACACGGGCACACATCATGGGACACGGGCACAGATCACGGGACACATCACGGCACACATCACGGGACACGGGCACACATCACGGCACACGGGCACACATCACGGGACACATCACAGCACATGGGCACACATCACGGCACACATCACGGGACACGGGAACACATCACGGCACACATCACGGGACACATCTCGGGACACATCACGGGACATGGGCACATATCACGGAACACGGCACACATCACGGGACACGGGCACACATCATGGGACACGGCACACATCACGGGACAGGGGCCCACATCACGGGACAAGGCACACATCACGGGACACGGGCACACATCATGGGACACGGCACACATCAGGGGACACGGGCACACATCACGGGACACGGCACACATCACGGGACACAGGCACACATCATGGGACACGGGCACAGATCACGGCACACATCACGGGACACATCACAGCACACGGGCACACATCACGGCACACATCACGGCACACGGGCACACATCACGGGACACATCACAACACACGGGCACACATCACGGCACACGGGAACACATGACGAGACACATAACGGGACACATCACGGGACACGGCACACATCACGGGGCACATCTCGGGACACGGCACACATCACGGGACACGGCACACATTACGGGACATATCACGGGGCATATCACGGGACAGGGCACACATCACGGGGCACATCTCGGGACACGTCACACATCACGGGACACGGCACACATTACGGGACACATCACGGGGCATATCACGGGACACGGCACACATCACGGGACACGGGCACACATCATGGGACACGGCACACATCACGGGACACGGGCACACATCACGGGACACGGCACACATCACGGGTCACGGGCACACATCATGGGACACGGGCACAGATCACGGGACACATCACGGCACACATCACGGGACACGGGCACACATCACGGCACACATCACGGGACACATCACAGCACACGGGCACACATCACGGCACACATCACGGCACACGGGCACACATCACGGCACACATCACGGGACATGGGCACATATCACGGGACACGGCACATATCACGGGACACGGCACACATCACTGGACACGGGCACAAATCATGTGACACGGCACACATCACGGGACACGGGCACACATCACGGGACACGGGCACACATCATGGGACACGGCACACATTACGGGACACGGGCACACATCACGGGACACGGCACACATCACGGGACACAGGCACACATCATGGGACACGGGCACAGATCACGGCACACATCACGGGAGACATCACAGCACACGGGCACACATCACGGCACACATCACGGCACACGGGCACACATCATGGCACACGGGAACACATGACGAGACACATAACGGGAAACATCACGGGACACGGCACACATCACGGGGCACATCTCGGGACACGGCACACATCACGGGACACGGCACACATTACGGGACACATCACGGGGCATATCACGGGACACGGCACACATCACGGGACACGGCACACATTACGGGACACATCACGGGGCATATCACGGGACACGGCACACATCACGGGGCACATCACGGGACACGGCACAGATCATGGGACGGACACATCATGGGACACAGCACACATCACGGCACACATCACCGTACACATCACGGCACACATCACGGGACACATCACGGGATACAGGTACACATCACGGCACAAATCACGGGAAACGGGCACACATCACGGGACAAATCACGGGACACGGGCACACATCACAGGACTCATCACGGGACACGGGCACATATCACGGCACACATCACGGGACACATCACAGGACACGGGCACACATCACGGCACACATCATGGGACACGGGCACACATCAGGGGACACGGCACACATCACGGCACACGGGCACACATCACGGCACACATCACGGCACACATCACGGGACGCGGGCACACATCACGGGACACATCATGGCACACATCACGGCACACAGGCACACATCACGGTACACATCACGGGGGCACGGCACACATCACGGGACACGGCACACATCACGGGACACATCATGGCACTCATCACGGGACACGGGCACACATCACGGGACGCGGGCACACATCACGGGACACATCATGGCACACATCACGGGACACGGGCACACATCACGGGACACGGCACACATCACGGCACACATCAGGAGACACATCACGGCACACATCACGGGGGCACGGCACACATCAAGGGACACGGCACACATCACGGGTATACGGCACACATCACAGGACACAACACGGGACACATCACGGCACACGGGCACACATCAGTGCACACGGGCAGACACCACAGGACACATCACGGCACACATCACGGGACACGGGCACACATCAGTGCACACGGGCACATATCACGGGCACACATCACGGGACACATCACGGGGCACGGGCACACATCACGGGAAACATCACGGGCACACATCACGGTACACATCACGGGCGCACATCACACGCACATCATCACGGGACACGGGCACACATCACGGGACAAATCACGGGACACGGGCACACATCACAGGACACATCACGGGACACAGCACACATCACGGCACACATCACGGCACATATCACGGCACACATCACGGGACAAAGGCACACATCACGGCACACACCACGGGACACAGCACACATCACGGCACACATCACGGGACACAGGCACACATCACGGCACACATCACGGCACACATCACGGGAGACAGGCACACATCATGGCATACATCACTGGACACGGGCACACATCACGAGACAAATCACGGGACACGGGCACACATCACAGGACAAATCACGGGACACGGGCACATATCACGGCACACATCACGGGACACATCACAGGACACGGGCACACATCACGGCACGAGACACGGGCACAATTCACGGAACACATCACGGCACACGGGCACTCATCAGGGGACACGGCACACATCACGACACACGGGCACACATCACGGCACACATCACGGCACACATCACGGGACGCGGGCACACATCACGCGACACATCATGGCACACATCACGGCACACAGCACACATCACGGGAAACATCATGGCACACATCAGGGGACACGGGCACACATCACGGGACACGGGCACACATCACGGGACACATCATGGCACACATCACGGGACACGGGCACACATCACGGGACCCGGCACACATCACGGCACACATCACGGCACACATCAGGAGACACATCACGGCACACATCACGGGGGCACGGCACACATCACGGGACACGGCACACATCACGGGACACGGCACACATCCCAGGACACATCACCGGACACAGCATACATCACAGGACACATCAAGGGACACATCACGGGACACGGCACACATCACAGGACACATCACGGCACACGGGCACACAGCAGTGCACACGGGCACACACCACAGGACACATCACGGCACACATCACGGGACACGGGCACATATCACGGGACACGGACACACATCACGGGCACACATCACGGGACACATCACGGGGCACGGGCACACATCACGGGCACACATCACGGTACACATCACGGGCGCACATCACGGGCACATCATCACGGAACACGGGCACACATCACGGGACAAATCACGGGACACGGGCACACATCACAGGACACATGACGGGACACAGCACACATCACGGCACACATCACGGCACACATCACGGGACACAGGCACACATCACGGCACACATCACGGAACACAGGCACACATCACGGCACACATCACTGGACACGGGCACACATCACGGGACACGGGCACACATCACAGGACACATCACGGGACACGGGCACATATCACGGCACACATAACGGGACACATCACAGGACACGGGCACACATCACGGCACGAGACACGGGCACACATCACGGAACACATCACGGCACACATCACGGGACACGGGCACACATCAGGGGACACGGCACACATCACGGCACACGGGCACACATCACGGGACACATCACGGGATACATCATGGCACACATGACGGCAGACAGGCACACATCACGGCACACATCACGGCACACATCACGGGGGCACGGCACACATCACGGGACACATCATGGCACACATCACGGGACACGGGCACACATCACGGGACATGGGCACACATCACAGGACACATCACGGGACACAGCACACATCACGGCACACATCACGGCGCACATCACGGGACACAGACACACATTACGGCACACATCACGGGACACAGCACACATCACGGCACACATCACGGCACACATGACGGGACACAGGCACACATCACGGCACACATCACGGCACACATCACGGGACACAGGCACACATCACGGCACACATCACTGGACACGGGCACACATCACGGGACAAATCACGGGACACGGGCACACATCACAGGACACATCACGGGACACGGGCACATATCACGGCACACATCACGGGACACATCACAGGACACGGGCACACATCACGGCACGAGACACGGGCACACATCACGGAACAGATCACGGGACACGGGCACACGTCAGGGGACTCGGCACACATCACGGTACACGGGCACACATCACGGCACACATCACGGGACACATCACGGGACGCGGGCACACATCACGGGACACATCATGGCACACATCACGGCACACAGGCACACATCACGGCACACATCACGGGGCACGGCACACATCACGGGACACGGCACACATCACGGGACACATCATGGCACACATCACGGGACACGGGCACACAGCACGGGACGCGGGCACACATCACGGGACACATCATGGCACACATCACGGGACACGGCACACATAACGGCACACATCAGGAGACACATCACGGCACACATCACGGGACACGGCACACATCACGGGACACAGCATACATCAGAGGACACATCACGGGACACATCACGGGACACGGCACACATCACAGGACACATCACGGGACACATCACGGCACACGGGCACACATCAGTGCACACGGGCACACACCACAGGACACATCACGGCACTCATTACGGGACACGGGCACATATCACAGGACACGGGCACACATCACGGGCACACATCACGGGCAAACATCACGGGCACACATCACGGCACACATCACGGGCGCACAGCGCTGGCACATCATCACGGCATACATCACGGGCACACATCACGGCACACATCACGGGACACGGCACACACCACGGGCACACATCACGGGCACACATCACGGGACACATCACGGGCAGACATCACGGGCACACATCACGGGCAGACATCACGGGCACACATCACGGGACACGTCACAGGACACATCACGGGACACGGCACACATCACGGGACACATCACGGGACACGGCACACATCACGGGACACATCATAGGGCACATCACGGGACACGGCACACATCACGGCACACATCACGGGACACGTCACAGGACACATCACGGGACACGGCACACATCACGGGACACGTCACAGGACACATCACGGGACGCGGGCACACATCACGGGACACATGGCACACATCACGGGACACGGCACACATCACGGCACACATCATGAGACACATCACGGCACACATCACGGGGGCACGGCACACATCACGGGACACGGCACACATCACGGGACACGGCACACATCCCAGGACACATCACGGGACAGAGCATACATCACAGGACACATCACGGCACACATCAGGAGACACATCACGGGACACATCACGGGGGCACGGCACACATCACGGGACACGGCACACATCACGGGACACGGCACACATCACAGGACACATCACGGGACACATCACGGCACACGGGCACACATCAGTGCACACGGGCACACACCACAGGACACATCACGGCACACATCACGGGACACGGGCACATATCACGGGACACGGGCACATATCACGGCACACATCACGGGACACATCACAGGACACGGGCACACATCACGGCACACATCACGGCACGAGACACGGGCACACATCACGGAACACATCACGGCACACATCACGGGACACGGGCACACATCGGGGGACACGGCACACATCACGGCACACGGGCACACATCACGGGACACATCACGGGACGCGGGCACACATCACGGGACACATCACGGGACACGGGCACATATCACGGGACACGGGCACAGATCACGGGACGCGGGCACACATCACGGGACACATCATGGCACACATCACGGCACACAGGCACACATCACGGCACACATCACGGGACACATCACGGGGGCACGGCACACATCACGGGACACTACACACGGCACACATCACGGGACACGGCACACATCACGGGACACATTATGGCACATATCACGGGACACGGGCACACATCACGGGACACATCATCGCGCACATCACGGGACACGGGCACACATCACGGGACACGGCACACATCAGGAGACACATCACGGCACACATCACGGGGGCACGGCACACATCACGGGACACGGCACACATCACCGGACAGGGCACACATCACAGGACACATCACGGGACACAGCATACATCACAGGACACATCACGGGACACGGCACACATCACAGGACACATCACGGGACACATCTCGGCACACGGGCACACATCACGGGACACGGCACACATCACGGCACACATCAGGAGACACATCACGGCACACATCACGGGGGCACGGCACACATCACGGGACACGGCACACATCACGGGACACGGCGTGTGTGTGTGTGTGTGTGTGTGTGCAGCACTGACTACGCGCACTAATAAGAACCCATGGCAACGATAGTGTTGTCCACTGGCAAAACACTGTAGAAGAAATCCACTGTGAAAGGTACACAAATATATGTATACATGCACTCAGTTCCTAAGCGTGTTGAGTTATGCAGCTGGTCAGGCATCTAGCTAGCAGATAATTATGGTGTATGATTGATTTGTCCGATCACAGTGATGCCAACTTGAGAAACTGAAACATTTTTGTTTGAGAGCACCTAAAACCCAGCAAGTTTTCCGAAAAAAAACCAAACAAACAAAAAACCGTTAAATCTAAAAGCACTTGTTTCTTCTATTTGTAGTTCCCTTTCGCTAAAGTTACGTCTGTTGTTAATGGATGAAGATGAAATAATTATTTATGTATATTGTCTGTGCTTATTGGCCTTTTGTTTTTATTTGTCTTTGTTCTATTGACATCACTCTTATTGTTTGTATGGTATATCTAAAATACGTATGTATGTAATGTTTCGATACCCCCAGGGGGCTCAAGAAATGAGTAAACGTTTTGCCTTTGCCTTACCTGTTTCGCGTTATTAGTATGGTGTTTACGCTATCAATACTCTATTTGCCTATTTGCAAGAAATTTTGATTCTTGAAGAAGTTTACGCAAGTTTTCTTTACAGTTTACGCAACACCATACTTAAAACATTGTCTTTGATATAGGCCAATATCAAAAGCACGCCTTCAGGTATCACGGCAGTACAGACTGTCCAGTGAACGTAAGCTTGCTGCACCGACAACAGTTTGTGTAGTCAGCTGACTTGTCTCTGGGTGCTGGCTGAAACGTGAAGTTGTGTCATGAAAATGACCTTCCCCTTTTAATTCTCCGAAGACTTTTCTGAACATGTGTTCCTCATAAATATAGTTCAGATTGGACTTGATAACCACAATGAAGCGCTGTGTGTGTGTGTGTGTGTGTGTGTGTGTGTGTGTGTGTGTGTGTGCGTGCGCGCGCGCGCTCGCGCGCTCTGCACCACGCCTGTTGGTAATCACTGGCTTGGCTGTGTTTGTGCAAATCTGTTATTATGATCTCTCTGTGCAATGCGGTTACAACGATCTCAAGTGCATTGCTGTTATTCTCCTCTCTTTTGATACACCGTTATTATGTCCTCAGGTGCAGGGAAATTATTCCCCTTTCTCTGTGTTCATTGGTGCTCCCAGTCTCCAGAAGCGGATGTTGTCGGGTGATAAACAGCAATTATTGTCGTCAAGTTCTTTGTGGTGGACAAATCGGAAGCTGTTAATCCAAACTGGCTTGTTAAACATGTGACTGTCGTGGAAATTACAGGAAGTAACCACCATAAACCGTTCACGTGGCAAAGATAACTGCCAGTCCTCTCATTTCAGAAAAAAATGTCCTGACAACCGGGAAGAAAGCATTCACTCCGTGACAGATGTGGAAACATCATCTTTTCTGCGTGCAGTAATTTCTAGCCACTATTGATCCCCGTCTCTGTTCTTAGTCAACACGAAGAAAGACAGGAAGGAAGCAAGAAAGAACAAACAGCGGTTTTGAACTGTCGCTATTGTCACCGCAGCGGTCCCTCCAACCGTCCCTGCCTGTCCACCTCCCCCCCTGCATATGTAAATATATATATATATATATATATATATATATATATATATATATATATATATATATATATATATACACACACACATAAGACGTACATTCGAGCGCAGCAGAACAGCCGCCATTCAGGAAAAGAAGAATCGGAGAAAATTCCATTCCATGCAGCGTCTTGATTCCCACACCAGCAGATGACCTGCCAGTTTACTCATCCGTCGGACACGACGGGAAAATCCAGCACACACACACACACACACACACACACACACACACAGAGAGAGAGAGAGAGAGGAGAGGAACACAACGAGAACTGTGGAACTGGTCCAAGACAGTGGAAGGACGCTGACTAAATTTCTTCGATCTGACGAAAGGCTGCAAAGGAAGCTGAGCATCGGAAGAACGATGCTGAAAGGATGGGTTGTGTATGTGGATGATGTCTTCAAGTTAACTCGGGGCTGTGCCACAAAAGCAGACAGGTGTTAGTTTACAGCTGAGTCTGTATTGAACAAGTGGCCATTGAAGATGTGACGCCGTCCTTGTGACCTGTACACCCACCTGGCGACATGTTTCTGCACCTTTTGGACCTTCTCAAGAAGATGACCAGGTGAACCAACCAGGAAACTGTTACAATGCAAGCATCAGGAAGAGAAAAATATCATGTGACTTACAGGGAACATGGAACTACAATTGGTTCAGTGTATTTTGGGCACTTGCGATCGTGTTGTTGAGTTCAGAAATGGAACCTGATGCGTGTAGATGGTTATCGACTGCAAAGCTTTCGTGTGACAGTGAGTGTTTGTCAATCACACCAGACACAGATCAGACTAACAAAACGAACGGAAGTGGTCCTAGCACAGAACCCTGCAGGACCCCATAGTTCAGTTGTGATGCAGTTGACTGAAGGCCGTTTACACAGTGTCTGGGATCAGGCGCAAATACATGAATTTCAGCCGAAAGAGTTCTGGAGTCTAGACAGATGGATGTCGTGGTGTATTGAAGCTGCAGAAATAACCAAACGGGATAAAAGAGATATTCGTCAGCATCAAGGGCAAGGAAAAATCGCTTACAGATGTGACTGTGAGGAGGGTGGCATCTGTCCGCCCTATGAGCAGGCTGGTGTTCATTAAACAGAATGTTGTTATTTACGGGCGATAAAGTTGTGACAGAAGATTTCTCCCAAGAAATTTTGACGGGAAAGAGACTGGAAAGGAAGCACGTGCAGGAAACCTGGGTCACAATACTCACAGTACAGAAATTGACGTCTGAAGAAAAAACACTGAAAGAAGAGTCAGCTACAGGACAGAGTGAAGCCTGGAAATAGTGACGAAAGGTATATTGCGTTATTATATGCTTTTCAAGTGATATTGAAGTACTTGAGACAAAACAATTTTATGTCACGAGATTCTACAATTTGTTCACTGGATCAATGTAAAGGCATGAATTCGTATTGACACGTTTTTTTTTTCTTTATTGATTGAATCAGTCATAGCATCACATTTTACGCTCCTTGTTACAATGTGCACTTGTCATCGTTGTCTGTTCCGTTTCCCATCTTCATAAGGTGAGAAGTGGAGAAATGTCCACACATACTGTAAACCACGGTGCTGTCACAGCGGCAGCAGTGACGCTAACACATCATGCAGGACGTGTGTTTGGAGGCACGAGACAGAGAGTGTGGTGCTGACTGTCTGGGTTTTCTCCACCTGGCCTGGTAACGAAGGTCATTTTGAACTTGTTGTTCGTCCACTGCAGTCGATGAGGACCCAAGCATCATACTTGGGTGGGTGATGGGAAAGGACGCGTCCGAAGATAGCTGATTAATCTGATTCGGGAACGGAAAGTTCTGGCCCATGACGGGCTGACGTGAGTCGGTACATCAGTTTGTGCGCTGGCTGTTCCGGAGTTTCCCCCGGCACTGTGCTGCAGCAGTTCTCCTTGTCTCCCAGGTCTGCAGGAGGCCGCGCCATGCTGAATGGTCCTATGGAGAAGTGGCGGTTTCTGTGTCCAGTGACGTCAGGGAGGTCTCAGAGTGTTTTTATCTTCTCCAATAACACTCTTTCCCTGTGACTGTTCACCATAGAGGAGATACCTGGAGATACGTTCATCTGGAATCCTGTAAACTTGACCCACCCATCGTGTCTGGGCTCTCAACAACAGTGAGAAGAAAGATGGAATATCAGCCCAAGAGACAACTTTTGTGCCTGGTATTTCTTGTGTATCATTCGATCCTAAAACAGTGCATTCCAAGACAGGTAATGTGGAAGTGGTGGAGCTGCGGATTGTGTCACCGATAAGCAGTCCACCTTACATGAGGGGAGGAAGCACTGATGCTCGCTTTTGGTTTTATTTTCCGGCTGATCCCTTGACATTCCCTACAATGTAGACAGTCCTACAGTTTACTTCAGCACTGCTTGAGAGAGAGTGCTGCCAAGTTATGTGAACTGGTCTACCGCCTGTAGTCACTGCCCGTTCACTAAGATCATGGGTTCTATGTAGGACACTTGAGAGGCTGGCTAGTGTATGACCTCAGTCTTCTTCGCGCTGATGGTAAGCCCAAACTTATCACACGTGGCTGAGAATTTGTCCATGCTGGCTTTCATTTCAGCCTCTGATCCAGCATTCAAGGCACTGCCATCAGCAAAGAGAAGTCTCGTGGCAACTTTCTTCACCTTTGCCACGGCTTGCAGTCTTCTCAGATTGAGGACAATTCCTCCATTAGTATCCTGGAAAGCATCAGACAACATTGCCGCAAACATTATGCTGAAGAAGGAGTGTGCGGGCACACAGCCCTATTGTGGTGACTGGAAAGGCCTTGGAAAGTACACTCACATCAACAGTTACACCACCTTTCCTGAAGCCGCATGGCGTCTCTGGCAGCAGGTCCAGCCCGAGGTGAAGGATTCTAGCCAGGATTTTTCCTGTGTCGACTAAAGAGAAACCCCGCGATGCTTGTCAAATACTTGATGATTGCCCTTCTCCTTGTAGAAATGTATTGCGGGTGCGTCCTTTAATTTCTGTGGAATGGCTCCATGAACCCAGGACTGGAACAGTATGGTGAGTTTATGTAACAGCACTGGTCCACTGGTTTTTGCCGACTTGTGCTGGTTCGGCATCTTTCCCTGAGGCTTTGCCTCTGGCAAGCTGATTAATGGCTTTCTCACCTTCATTCTCCTCTGAGGAGCTTCCAGTAACACACTGACCCTGTTTATCAGTTTCATTGTTATGGATGACTGACAGTTCAGGACAGCTTCGAAGTGTTCACCCCCTCTCTGCAGGATCTGCGTCTTCTCAGTGATGAGAGTCGCTCCATCTGAACTCAGGAGGGGGGACTTCCAGGGGACTGAGGTCCACAGAAAGCTTTGAAGGCCTTGCATAAGCGTTTCCGGCCGTTCCTGTCACCACAGCCCTGCATTTCATCTGCTTTCGTCTTCAGCCAGGCATCCTGCATCCCGAGTAGTTTGTTCTACACTGTGTTGTGTGCGCATTGGAGTGTGACTTTCGTGGAAGCAAATAACAGGACATTTTGGTGTGCACGGTGCAGGCAATGCAAGTCAAGCCTGGATTTGCTCATAAGTCTCTTATATCACACCAGTCATGTCGCTTTTGCGTGGAAGTTCCAGCACTTTGAATTCAAAGGAGTGGACAGTGCCACGGAAGCACTGCCAGTCTCTCCCAGCAAGTACAGATTAGCAAGCTGCTGCCCGCGTCTCAAACCAGGGAATGACCCTTACGAGGATTTCCCAGCTTGGTCACATTTAGTCTTTTCCTTGCCTGCTCCCATATTGTGGTCTCCTCTTTGGTTTGATCTAAAACTTCATTTTGAGACAACGAGACCAGGAGCCCGTGATCTGTGCAGCATACAGTCCTCGTCACTCTGACATTTTTAATAAACCACATGGGAGAGACAGAGAGAAGAAGAAGAAGAGAGAGAGACTGAGACTCAGACTCAGGTGGTTAATTGAACGTATCAAACCTTTCACTTGCGTGGATATGCCGATTCTAATCACGCCAAGGCAGAGAGGAATTATGTTTAAAATGATTTTACCAAGAAAATTTAATGTTTTACCGAATATATCTCTGTAATGTGCGTGTATGCTTATTTGCTCAACTTATGCCTGTATTTATGTCACAGCTATCACACAGGTAGATTCAAGTTACAGAGATACAAAACCCAGATCTTCCTCTTGCTTAATGTCTGGGTTTCTTCAGCTTTCAGACAGTGTGGACAGTACAGACAGCACAATGACAGAACAGTGTGGACAGTACAGACAGGACAAGGACAGGGCAGTGTGGACAGTACAGCACAAGGACAGAACAGTGTGGACAGTACAGACAGGACAAGGACAGGAAAGTGTGGACAGTACAGACAGGACAAGGACAGGGCAGTGTGGACAGTACAGACAGGACAAGGACAGGAAAGTGTGGACAGTACAGACAGGACAAGGACAGGGCAGTGTGGACAGTACAGCACAAGGACAGAACAGTGTGGACAGTACAGACAGGACAAGGACAGGACATTGTGGACAGTACAGACAGCACAAGGACAGAACAGTGTGGACAGTACAGACAGGACAAGGACAGGACATTGTGGACAGTACAGACAGGACAAGGACAGGACAGTGTGGACAGTACAGACAGGACAAGGACAGCACAGTGTGGACAGTACAGACAGGACAAGGACAGGACAGTGTGGACAGTACAGACAGGACAAGGACAGCAGAGTGTGGACAGTACAGCACAAGGACAGGACAGTGTGGACAGTACAGACAGCACAAGGACAGGACAGTGTGGACAGTACAGACAGGACAAGGACAGGGCAGTGTGGACAGTACAGCACAATGAGAGGACAGTGTGGACAGTACAGCACAATGAGAGGACAGTGTGGACAGTACAGACAGCACAAGGACAGGACAGTGGACAGTACAGACAGCACAAGGACAGGACAGTGGACAGTACAGACAGCACAAGGACAGGACAGTAGACAGTACAGACAGGCCGAGGGCAGCACGGATTGACAGATGTCGTCAGGTCGTCAGGTCAGGCACTAGACGCCGCCTGCAACATGTGGACTGACACGGACTGAAGACAGGCCTCAAGTCACACACACACACACACACACACACACACACACACTCACTCACTCACTCACTCACACACACACACACACACACACACACACACACACACACACACACACACACTCAATCACTCACTCACTCACTCACACACAAACACCAACACACACACACACACACACAGACACACAGACACACAAACACACACACACACACACACACAGATCAGCACAGGCCCCGGACTGTGACTAACGGCCTGCACACCAAGGGCCGCCACCATGACTGATGCACAGTGTCGTGCAGGGGGCACGTTCGCTCGGTCTGCCAGGCCAAAGAGCAGACAGCATTACAGAGCTAAGTGCTGCCATGCATACTGTTTCCCACACGGTTTTTTTTCAGTTTTTTCCTTTTTCTTTTTTTTTTCTAATGAAGTTGAAGTTAAGTGTATTTGTCAACGATGCAAAAGTCCGCCATGAAAACTTTGGTGACTGTTTTTATCTTCTTTTGTTTTCACAGACACGCTCTTTTTCCTATGTTTGAGATCGACACGGAGACACAATATTGTGCACACAATAATAGTGTAGCTGCATGAGAAGGAAACAGGATATAAAAGAATAATCGGACATAACATCGTCCAACCTATCTTCTCCTGCCTTCTCACTGCACCACACAATGTTACACCAAATCACATCTCGTACTCAATTTTATCATATACCATAAATTACATTATGTATCATATCATAACATATCATGCAGTCCTGATATGGACTTACGCGGTCGGCTGGACCATAAGGAATCATGTCAACTTTACTATACTATCGTGTCCTATCAGTCACCAGACCGCGTGTGTGTGGAGGAGGAAGAGGGACAGTGACAGGTCAGATGCCAAATTTGCTGTTCCAAGGTGTGAGTGAACATGAACGTGTTGATCTTTTGGTGACCACATGATGATAACCTGGTTCCTGGGGATTTCCTTACAATTCAATGAAGCGCGTACTTTGGATAAAGTGGGACTTCTTTGCCAGTTTCGTTTTTCCCCCGTTAACGTTCGTCTTTAATGAAAAGAGTCAAGAAGCAGATAGACCATGACGGTTCACGTCACCAGTCATGACCTTCAGCCACTCTCACCCCACTCTCCACCCCAAGAACTTTTAGAGTCGGCGTTGGGATGGTTTCCAAAGGCCATCTCGTGCCCAAGGCTGCAGCACTAAGAGCCAGTGCAATTTTGCCTCCACGTTTGAGAGCCATCGTCCTTCACAAAGACTGAGCTGTACCTGAATTCCGATTCCTGTATAGAAACCACTGATCATTCAGCGATCACTTCGCTGTTGACCCAGCTGGAACCTTCTGTCAATCTCTGATCTGCAGCTTGATTTGAAAATCAGTCGCACCAGGGTTTTCTTTAAGGGGGTAAAACTTTCCCGTCACTGGTAACGACAGCCACCCATGTTGGAGAATATAGGAACACGACATCAAGAACTTTAATTTGCCTCTCAGTGCCAGAAATGAACGGCCCTGTCTGAACGTTAAGTCAGACGTGGCACCTGTGTCGACGGAACTGTCGCCCCATTCTTGGGGAAAGTCTAATGCATGGTGACACAGCCTGCATAGTGACACAGCCTGCGTGTTTACACAGCCTGCATGGTGACAGTGAACTGCATGGTGACACAGCCTCCATGGTGACACAGCCTGCGTGTTTACACAGCCTGCATGGTGACACAGCTTGCGTGTTTACACAGTCTGCATGGTGACACAGCCTGCATGGTGACACAGCCTGCGTGTTTACACAGCCTGCATGGTGACACAGCTTGCATGGTGACACTGAGCCTGCATGGTGACAGTGAACTGCATGGTGACACTGAGCCTCCATGGTGACACTGAGCCTGCAGGGTGACACTGAGCCTCCATGGTGACACAGCCTCCATGGTGACACTGAGTCCTCCATGGTGACACAGCCTCCATGGTGACACAGCCTGCATGGTGACACTGAGTCCTCCATGGTGACACAGCCTGCATGGTGACACTGAGTCCTCCATTGTGACACAGCCTCCATGGTGACACAGCCTGCATGGTTACATTGAGTCCTCCATGGTGACACAGCCTCCATGGTGACACAGCCTGCATGGTGACACAGCCCCCATGGTGACACAGCCTGCATGGTTACACTGAGTCCTCCATGGTGACACAGCCTGCATGGTGACACTGAGTCCTCCATTGTGACACAGCCTCCATGGTGACACAGCCTGCATGGTGACACCGAGTCCTCCATGGTGACACAGCCTCCATGGTGACACAGCCTGCATGGTGACACCGAGTCCTCCATGGTGACACAGCCTCCATGGTGACACAGCCTGCATGGTGACACTGAGTCCTCCATGGTGACACAGCCTGCATGGTGACACAGCCTGCATGGTGACACTGAGTCCTCCATGGTGACACAGCCTCCATGGTGACACAGCCTGCATGGTGACCCTGAGTCCTCCATAGTGTCACAGCCTCCATGGTGACATAGCCTGCATGGTGACACTGAGCCTCAGTGAACCAAGCCCAGTACCGCCGTGGTTTTCAATAAGCAGCACCTCCTCCAGCTGCGACCTTCACACACACACACACACACACACACACACACACACACACACACACACACACACACACACACAAAGAGATATGAAATCACCTTGTGCTGTTGACATCTGGCAGAGACAGATGACTTCACCTTGTGCTGTTGACAACTGGCAGGGACAGATGAAAACACCTTGTGCTGTTGACATCTGGAAGGGACAGATGAAAGCACCTTGTGCTGTTGACAACTGGCAGGGACAGATGAAATCATTTTGTGCTGTTGACAACTGGCAGGGACAGATGAAATACCTTGTGCTGTTGACAACTGGTAGGGAAAAATGACTTAACTTGTGCTGTTGACAACTGGCAGGGACAGATCTCTTCACCTTGTGCTGTTGAAAACTGGCAGGGACAGATGAAATCACTTTGTGCTGTTGACAACTGGCAGGGACAGATGAAATCACTTTGTGCTGTTGACAACTGGCAGGGATAGATGAAATCACTTTGTGCTGTTGACAACTGGCAGGGACAGATGAAATCACCTTGTGCTGTTGACAACTGGCAGGGACAGATGAAATCACTTTGTGCTGTTGACAGCTGGCAGGGACATATGAAATCAACTTGTGCTGTTGACATCTGGCAGGGACAGATGAAATCACCTTGTGCTGTTGACAACTGGCAGGGACAGATGAAATCACTTTGTGCTGTTGACAGCTGGCAGGGACAGATGAAATCACCTTAGGCTGTTAACAACTGGCAGGGACATATGAAATCAACTTGTGCTGTTGACATCTGGCAGGGACAAATGACTTCACCTTGTGCTGTTGACAACTGACAGGGACAGATGAAATCACTTGTGCTGTTGACATCTGGCAGGGACAGATGAAATCACTTGTGCTGTTGACAACTGGCAGGGACAGATGAAATCACCTTGTGCTGTTGACATCTGGCAGGGACAGATGAAATCACTTGAGCTCTTGACAACTGGCAGGGACAGATGACTTTACTTTGTGCTGTTGACATCTGGCAGGGACAGATGAAATACCTTGAGCTCTTGACAACTGGCAGGGACAGATGACTTTACTTTGTGCTGTTGACATCTGGCAGGGACAGATGAAATACCTTGAGCTCTTGACAACTGGCAGGGACAGATGACTTTACTTTGTGCTGTTGACATCTGGCAGGGACAGATGAAATAACCTTGCGCTGTTGACAACTGGCAGGGACAAATGAAATCACTATGTGCTGTTGACAACTGACAAGGACAGATATAATCACTATGTGCTGTTTTCACGGATTTAGCACATAAGGCTCCTCCTGTAAACCAGTGCCACTGAGCCGTGACGAACATGATCACCCATGTATATATCTCACCTTAGTTGTTTTCTCGTTTTGGTTTTCTTTTCTTCCCCCCCCCCCTCCCCCTCTGCTCCTCTCCCCCCTCCAATCCGTGTTATTCTGTCATTTTAGCTTTTGCACCTGCTTAGCATACTCCTTGCACAGGCTCACTTTCAAGATCTCAGTAAAAGAAGGTAAAATTTCACCAAACATACAGACATCAAGTGCATTCACTCTTCAGAGCTTAATGGCGTCTGGTTGCCTCGAGCTTCGACGCTCTGTAGGGCGGATAGGGAGTATTTGTTCGCTCAGACACTCCTAAAAGATCCCCAGTATCCCTCCGACCATGTGGCCTCTCTTCAATGAGATGATGAGTGTGGAGGAATAGTTCTGCATCACCTGGAACTGGAAAGGACCCCCCCAGTCTCTTTCAAATTTGTCCTCTTCACTGACCAGAGTGTAGCACCCGGACTCGACATCCGGTCTCTGCCACACGGTATTGCTACCCGTCGACCCACCAGCTGCTGAGGTAAGCAGAAACATTAAGAAGATAGTTCGAAACCAGATGTCAATTCTTCATTACATTCTAGTAAAAAAACAAAACATCAACAACAACAACAAACAAAACAAAAAAACAAAACAAAAAAAACCCCCATCAGTTCCCTCGGTTATTTCTTCATTTTAGTGTTCGTTCATTATTCGCGGTAGGCCGGTCGTTTTCGTTTTCTTTTTTGGTTGTTTTATTTAAAACCTCATGTATTAGTTTTTTTGACGCGCCTAATATGTGTACATCATTATATTGTAAATATTTGTTCCCCCTTCTCTTTGTCATAGGATAATATAATTACTGTGTGCACACGTACAGGGATCCAGTTGTCTTTTTCTGTTATTTCATGCGTTGGATTTTTCACACACCAAGACGTGTGTGTTGCTGTTGGATAGGATGGATATCTATTCTTTCTTGTCCTTATTATTCGTTCATTTATGTAAACACGCAGTGAACGTGAACTTCACAGATAAAAAGTTACAAAAGGTGGTTATTTTTTATTTTAGTAATCCAAGACCTTGTAGTCAATTGTCTTGTTTTCTTGCGCATCACATTTATTTCTTTAGCGCAGTTAGAAAGTGCATTCAAGACCAAAACGACTCATGTGCGTTGTCCTTTTTTCGCTAGTTCGTATAATATATTGTTGTCCATTTAAACACTATTGTGACTTTTAGCGAACATTTTGTGTTGCAGTTGTTTGAACAGTTCTTCGTCCTGCCGGAGTCACTCCGAGGACCATGCCCCGCCAAACTCCAACCTGAGTTGCCCTCCAACCGACTGTGCCACCGCATCAATTGGACAAGTTGGCTGTGTTTTAGGGGAGAGGGTTGAGGGAATGTGACTTTGTAGGGGCATAGTTTGTTCTGGTCGTTTCTTGTTTTTGTTTGTTTGGTTTTTTGGTTTTTTTCATAAATTCATTAGTCGTCCATTACCCTTATTACCCTTTTGCCTTTGGGAATTTTTTTTCCTCCCCGGGTAGTGGTATAGATTGGGGTAGTTGGGTGGGTGTAGCACTCTTTTCTATCTGTAGGCTAGCTAGCATACATTATTTTGTCCCGTTCTTTCTGCCTCTCCTGACATTGTGTGAATGCGTGAATAAAAAATGTAAAAATATATTTCATTTTTAGTGGTCTGCTGTTTGTGTGCGAGGGTGGTCGACTTAAGCGAATCCTGGGTAAAAATTATACGAAACATACCTTAGACGCGACAGCTGTCGACAACTGGTAGGGACAGATGGAATCACTTTGTTTCAGTTTCAGTTTCAGTAGCTCAAGGAGGCGTCACTGCTTTCGGACAAACCATATACGCTACACCACATCTGCCAAGCAGATGCCTGACCAGCAGCGTAACCCAACGCGCTTAGTCAGGCCTTGAAAAACAAACAAAAAAACAAACAAAAAACCCCAAAAAACGGGGGAATAAATAATAGATAAGCTTACATAAATAAATAAATAAATGAATGAATAATAATTATAATATAGAAAAAGGTAGTAGTAATAATAATAGTACTGCTAATAAAATGATAATAATAATAAAAATAAGAAAGAAAAAAAGACAACAATGGTGATAAATAAGCGAATAAATGTAAAGCATGAAGACACACATTCACACATACACCCACACATGCATAACAGAAATGCACGAAACATGCAGTTTCACAGATATGAAAGCACAGTCAAATACATATAAATGTACATGAGCTCCAACACACACACACACACACACACACACACACACACACACATTACCTTGCACCTCCTCTACCCCCCTCTTCCACACACTCATTTCTAGTCTACGTATCGCAGCTTCCACGGCACACACACACACACACAAACATACACTCACAGAGATGAACACGTACTTGTACAAGCACACACACATACGCCCATATCTCCCACCCCCAACCCCACACACATATATACAAAGATATATATATATATATACGTTCCAATATCCTGTTGCTCCCACAGTGTAGGCATGCATACACTCACATACCTCATCCTCTACCCCACCTCCCCCCGCACTCCCACCTCCCCTCACACACACACACACACACACACACACACACACACACAGACGTACACAGATCTCTCCTGACACTTGTGTACACTTACACTCTCGCGCATTCACAAACGCACTCAAAAGCACAGACCCACACATCCACACAAACACACACATACACACACGCACAGAGGCTGCAAGAGGGATGGGAAAAGATCTCTGATGCCAAGAACGTGGCGTCTAGTGTGTTGCTCAGTCTATTGTATTTGGAAAGGCCCACAGAGACTCTGTTCCGTTTTGAAGAAATTTGCGCAATGTTGGTTTGGAAGGAAGGAAGGAATTTTGTTTAATGTCCCGTCACACATATCGGTGATTGAAGACATTTTGTAAAAGTATTTATGAATACATCTGAGTATTATCGGTTAGAAGGGGTGGGAGATGTGGATGAATGGAGGGTTTGGGGAAACTGGGCAAATGAGGGTAAAAATGTGGGTGAAATTTGAAAGAAAAACAAAACAAACAAACAAACAAACAAAAAAAACCCCTCTAAATACAGTTACAGGAAATTACTTAAAGGACTTCGTAAAAGAGAAGTCGTTAAACTGACAAGCGAAACAACTGATAATGAATGCAAAAAGTCAAAAACATCAACGTTCTCAGTCACTTGTGAAGACACACTTTCGTGTACTAAAGGCTTCATCAAGCTACAGTGAAAAATTATATGCTCAATTGTCAGGTTATTAAAGCATATACACTTGACATTAGAACAATACTTGGTCCGTAATGAATTTGATAATAGTCTGAGAGCTAAGCTCAGAATTGGTCTGCGAATCGGACCAAAGTCTGAGAGAGTCAACTGACGAGGTTTTAGACTTGAATTCAAGCACCTATAAAAGTCTCTTTCTAGTATATTGCTTATTTCCTTGTATGACAATGGGCAATATACTTTTATACTATCTATATGATTTTTTGCTCCCCTTTTTGCTGCCCTATCTGCTTGGTCGTTATAACGGAATCCAGTGTGGGATGGTATCCAACAAAAATCAACATTTGTACCCTTCACAAATAGGGAGTGCAATAAATACCTAATTTCAAAAAATAAATGTTCTCTTTGATTATTCTCAAAAAGGAGCAAACCTTTTAAGACAGATTGAGAATCAACACAAAATAGGATATTACTTATTATGATTGGTATATCAACAAGATGATTTAAAGCCATAAGGATGGCCACCAATTCAGCTGTAAAAATTGAATGTCCCTTACCTAAATAATATGATTTTTCTGTTTTTAGGTCAGGAATGACAAAAGCAGATCCTGCACTGCTATCATCCAGGACCGAGCCATCAGTGTAAACTTTTAAATGATAATCAAAATTTTCTTCTAATTCAATTCTGACAGATGCTGCTATTATATGTGGAGATTCTCCTTTTGTTGTGTCAGAAGCACATATGTTGACGTTTGCTTTTGTTAACTCCCAGGGAGGGACAGGTGGCACCAGAACACGAGGTGCCATATCATGCAAATCAATGTCTGAAGAATTTAAAATATCTGACACATATGTGCGAATGGTTTGTAGATTTGAATTATTTTGTGCATTTTTTGGAAAATCAATATCAGACCTAATATTTAATTCCTCAAAATCATCCACTGCTGTACATCTCACAATATATTTAGCAGAACTTAATTTTCTGATTTCATCTAGTGGTAGAATACCCGCAAGCTTATAGGCTTCTGAGGTCTTAGTATGCACAGGTACCCCTAAAGCCAGTTTCACAGCTTTACTGTCAATTATTCGCAGCTTCTTTAGGAACGTCGGCGGGGCAGAAAAGAAAATTTCTTGACCGTAGGTCAATCTTGATCTTACGAGAGATGTCGCTAAATGTAAAAGAATTTTGGAGTCTTGTCCCCAAGGAGAGTGACTTACAATTTTTAAGAAATTTAAACTTTTAACTGCTTTAGTCACCATTGAATCAATGTGTTTCTTCCAGCGCAATGTTGGTTTGGAAATGATGCCGATATTTGTTTGATTTGCAAAGCATCGTGCTCTACCTTTCATGTTAGACTTGCGGCCACTCCCTCTCTCTGCTTTTATTTCTTTGAGGCGATCGATGGTGTGATGGCCTTGTACCTGTTCTTTTTGGTATTCTTTGACTTTTCTGAGGATTTCCGATTTTCCTAGATGTAGGCTGCTCGTTGGTGTTGCGTTACCAGCAAGTCTGTCAGCTCGCTCATTTCCCTTAACACCTGCATGTCCCGGGCAGTATGACCATGTGAGTTTTTTCATCTGAAAGTTGCGCATTGCCTTATGCCACTCTGGGCTTCCCATTCCGTTTTCAATTTTCTGTATGAGGTTCATTGAGTCGGTTAGAATCATGGCATGTTGGTTTCCGGGCGTATGGATGGACGATAGCCACTGGAGGGCATGTGTCGCAGCTTCAACTTCCATCGTTAGGCTGGAGGTCGTGACTTTGTAGGCAGCATTCTCTTCCCAAATTGTTTTTCCATTTTTTTTCGCAGTGAATCCCCAACCAGACTGGTCTTTGGTGACTGAGCCATCTGTGTATATGATGATGTCCTCTTCTTTACTGTTTTCTTCTATGAGTAGCTTCACTTCCGCATCAGTTTTGCCCTCTGGCCATTCCCGACAATGTCTTCCTAGAGTGGGTGAAATGACTGTGTTGAATAGATGGTTGAGGTTTTTGGGGTTTTTCTCCCATTCTTTTGTTTCTTTCAGGTCTTGTAGTCGGCATACTAGCTGGATTGTGTCTTCTGCTTGTCCCATCCATGATCTTCCTCGTCCTAGACGGCTGCCTTTTGGTTCTTTGACTGCGTCATGCAGTGGGTTTTGAGGGTTTTCTAATGCTTTGAAGTAGGTCTTGACCTGTTCTAACTTGTTTCTGGCCTGCACTGAAGGAAGGTCAAGCAGGTATCGCATGGTTTCTGTGGGCGTGTCTTTTGTTGTTCCAAGGATCAGCCTCATAGCTTCATTTTGTACTCTTTCTAATTTTAGGAGGTTGCTTTGAGACGGTGTTGTTAGCCCAAGTCCGTAGTCGATCACACTGAGGACGAGTGATTGGTATAGCAGGAAGAGGTGGCGTTGTTCAATTCCTTTGGTTGCCATTGCTTTTAAGACTGAAAGGCCCTTTTTGCATTTGAGAACAGTATTTTCCGTATGTTTTCTGAAGGTCAGCATCCTGTCGAAGTGTATTCCTAGGTAGCGTAGGCATTCAGTTTTCTCAATTTGAATCCCATCGAATGACACAGAAGGTGGTGATTTGCTCGCGGTTTTGTTGTTGAGGGTGCACAGCAACGTTTGGGCTTTCGCTGGATTGATGGAAGATCCTGTGTCTTTGCACCATTGAGCAATATTGTTTAGTTGTTTCTGGACGGCTTTAGTTCTTTCCTGAGCATCTTTCGAAGTTTTGAAGACCAGGCCATCATCCGCAAGGGTAAGCACCCGAGCAATTCCATTGTTGTTTAAGTCTGCAAGGCCCTTCGTGTAGACATTGTAGAGGACAGGAGAGAGCGGAGACCCTTGTGGCAGTCCCATGGATAGTTTAGAAGGTGCAGACATCCAATCTCCGAGGCGTAGGACGACGGTTCTTTCCTGAAGCGCTGCTGCTATCCATCTTGTCAGTGTCAAACTTACTCCATACCTTAGTAGCAGCTCCATGAGGTGCGCAAACTGGACTTTATTGTAGGCATCTTCAAGGTCAATTGCTACTGCTAGTGTTTCTTCTTTTCTTTGAAACCCTTCATACACCTCATATGCAAAAGCAGCTGCATTTTCCCATGTGGACTTGCCTGTTCTGTAACCACCTTGATTTGAAGGGAGAATGTGCCTGTGTTCAAGATTCCTTGCAAGTTTCCTGGCTATCATGCATTCCATGAGCTTTCCAGCAATGTTTTGCATGGTTAGGATCCGGTAGCCGCTTACCTGACGATGGTCCTTTCCTGGTTTTGGTATGGGTTTTAAGAAGCTGTGTGTCCAGTCCTCCAGCACCTGTCCATTGTGGAAACTGGTTTGATACAGATTGAAAAGTTTGCTTCTGTCTTCTTCCGATAGCTCCTTGATGTCTGAGTAACGAACTTTGTCTGGGCCAGGAGCCGATTCTTTCTTGCATTTAGCTATCGCCTCATTTAGATCATCCATTGTCAAGTCATAATCAGGTCCAGTCTGCATAAGGGTTTGGTTTAACTCCTCAATATATTTCTTTTTCTCATCTAAGTTTCTTTGATCACTCTTTTGTATGAAACGTTTGAGCAAGGCAGATCCTTTTTCTTCATTTGTCTTAAGATTGGTTCCGTCAGTGTCTAACATGTCTGGGGTTGTTGTTGTGCACGTTTTCCCTTCCATGCGACGATAAAATTGCCAGAACTCTGTCAATGTTGTGTCATAACTGAGTGCCTCGCAAAACTGTTTCCACTTGTCATTTTTGGCCTCTTGAGCAATGACTTCAAACTGTTTAGTTTTTTCTTTCATTTTTGTTTCAATATCTTTGTCCGGAGATGGTTTTGTTTTTTCTTTTTGCCAAAGTTTGACAGCCGCATGTTTTTCTATCCAGGCTCTCTCTGTGTCGGTATTCCACCATGGGGGCTGAATAGTTTGCATCCTGTTCAGTGCCGTTCTTTTGTTTCTTCTGCGTCTTAATTTTTCGATGACGGTTGTCTCTTTGGTTTCATACTGAAATGGATCACGCAGTTTCATACAGGGTTTATCTGACAGTTTCTGTAGACTGAAAGCTACCGGGAGGTGGTCGCTGCCTTGGTATGGAAGCATCTCTGCATTCATTTCTGCTCTGAATTTTGGAGATGTTAGAGCGATGTCGATCTCACTGTCACTGTCCCCTTGTCTTGTTCCAAGGCGAGTTGGGGATGTGGTTGTTAAAGGGCTAAGAAGAATTTCCCCTATCATTCCTTCAAGTGCGAGTCCTTGTGGGTTGGTGTTCCGCTGGTCCCATAACTTCGATCTTGCATTAAGGTCTCCACAGATAATGACCGAGTCTCCAAGTTCGTTCTCTATTTCCTCTAAAAAGGCCCATCCTCTTTTGTTGTGCAGGTTCCTGGGTGAACATAGGCATTGACGAGCACGATGCTTTTGTGAACTCCGTCAGGTTTTTCAAGACGCACTCCCACTAATTCACATGAGTTGCTACACCATTTCTCTAGATTTATGGTGGAAACTTTGTTTTTTAGGTTTTTGTTCAGTATGATTGCTACCCCTCTTCCTTCATTCCTTTGAAAGACTGTGAAATTCTCAAAATGTATTGGTCTGTCTGCACTTGTCCTGGTCTCTTGGAGACATAGAATGTCAAAATCATATGCCAATTTCTCAATTGTTGAGATTCTCATTCTTGCGCTGGAACAATTCCAACTGCCGATTCCAAAGAATTTCTTTGACAGCCGCTCTGCTTTTGTCATTCTGCTACCTAAGCACAATCTTTTCCCACCTCTTTTGCCACGCCTGTTTTGGGGTTTTGGGATCTGAATTTATGTGTCGTGCTATGCAGCTGATCCCCGAGGTGCACGCGAGACAGGGTTTTTTTTATGTATCCATAGAAGGGTGTTCTATGTGGTGAGGGAAAATATTCGGTCACCCTGACAGAGCCTCTTATCAGGGAAGGGCAATGGATGTCCATCTGTGTGGAGTCCGTCAGCCTGGTGTCGCCCTAAGGCCAGACTGCATACAGTTAGTCACTTTGTGCTGTTAACAACTGACAGGGACAGATGAAATCACCTTGCGCTGTTGACATCTGGCAGGGACGTATGAAATCACCTTGTGCTGTTGACATCTGGCAGGGACATGAAATCACTTGTGCTGTTGACATCTGGCAGGGACAGATGACTTCACTTGTGCTGTTGACATCTGGCAGGGACATGAAATCACTTGTGCTGTTGACATCTGGCAGGGACAGATGACTTCACTTGTGCTGTTGACATCTGGCAGGGACATGAAATCACTTGTGCTGTTGACATCTGGCAGGGACAGATGACTTCACTTGTGCTGTTGACATCTGGCAGGGACAGATGGAATCACTTTGTGCTGTTAACAACTGACAGGGACAGATGAAAGCACCTTGCGCTGTTGACAACTGGCAGGGACAGATGAAATCACCTTGCGCTGTTGACAACTGGCAGGGACAGATGAAATACCTTGTGCTGTTGACAACTGGTAGGGACATATGAAATCACTTTGTCCTGTTGACATGAAATCACTTTGTGCTGTTGACAACTGGCAGGGACAGATGACGTCACCTTGTGCTGTTGACAACTGGCAGGGACAGATGAAATCACATTCGGCTGTTGACATCTGGCAGGGACAGATGAAATCACTTTGTGCTGTTGACAACTGGTAGGGACAGATGAAATCACTTTGTGCTGTTGACAACTGGTAGGGACAGATGAAATCACTTTGTGCTGTTGACAACTGGTAGGGACAGATGAAATCACTTTGTGCTGTTGACATCTGGCAGGGACATATGAAATCACTTTGTGCTGTTGACAACTGGTAGGGGGGACAGACAGATATGTCAGGGATGAAGGGAGGGGTGGAGGGATAGTTTAACGACGTTACTGTATAGACATGCAAAACAGGAAAGTTCCAAAGCTAACATGTGAATGGCATTGCCACAGGTGTCCACAGTTATAAACACACATTTCAGATTTCCGTGGATTGTGTACGTGAATGAGAATACAGTGACCCTGATAAACGATAGTGAATGGAGCACAGGCACTCAGAGAGAGAGAGAGAGTTAGAGAGAGAGATGTGGCCAGAATAACGATTTCTCGCAAGACACTTCTGTAGGGCTGTACGGAACCGGTACTACGGACTACGGACACTCCCACACAGGTGTTGGCCGGAATATGGCCAGGTGGCCACAGGTGACCTGGGGGGGGGGGGGGACTCTGCTGACCTGTGATACCTGCAACCTCCGAGGGTCGCTGACCGTGGGACATAAGCCATGATCGCCAAGGTCAGACTCGTCATCACACAAACACTTCCACCGCTCCCGCTCCGAAAACAAATAATCTCTTATATACACAGATAAACAAATAAAAGTATTTCAAATACCATTAATCGTTTTTGTATGTGTATACTTTAAAACAAATCATCTGGCTATTGTCATTGTTTTCGTCCATAATCATGTTTAAAACAGTCATTTGATCAGACATCCTATGGGTGCAGTTGTATGATCTTGAGAAGAACTGAGGTATGGGTGTCTGTGAATGATCACCAACTGTCATTCAGGAATTTTAACGAATGATGACGTGCCATGACATCGCGTGACCCCATTTGTCGCCCAACCTCCACTCCAACCAGGCTAGTTGCATAACGTCCAGTCTGACAGGTGACAGGAAGCCACCTGTGTCAGGGAACAAGGTGTTGACCACACCACGCAGTGCCCCCAACCCCGATCCAGTCTCACGGAACAGATCTAACTACAACTTCTGTACCTGGGCAGTAGTGTGCTGACAGTGACACCAAGAGCAGTCTCAGCAGGGCCAGAAACACCTTCAGAATTCTGAACATCGTGTCGACTTCCTTGCTGCTAATTTGCTAATAATGATTTTTGCTGTAGGATGTATTTTTCTGCGTGTTGTTATATTGTAATGAGGTTCTTGCCTTTTTTCAGCTGTCATTTGGCGTGTGGATGTTCTTCATCTTAACCGAGCAGGTTCACAAGACAGTCACAAAAAAGATGTGTGTGTATGTGTGTGTGTGTGTGTGTGTGTGTGTGTGTGTGTGTGTGTGTGTACGCGCGCGCGCTTTTGGAAAAAGAATGGAAAAGGGATATGGAGTGGAATGGTTCAGAATGCTATAGCCGACTGTGGTTGACAAGCAAGCGGATTTTACATTGTCGTAAGTATTGCTGAAGCTGTTGTCATCTCTTTCATTACCTCGCCACATTTTTACCATGCCCATCCTTCTCTTCACACACACACACACACACACACACACACACACACACAGTGAGTGTGTGTTTGTGTGTGTGTGTGTGTGTGTGTGTGTGTGTGTGTACGCGCGCGCGCGCGTGTGTACCCGACCGCGCATCCTGAGAGGCTGAGTGAGGTGAGGGGCACAGTGACATCCCCACTCAGCCTGACTGACAGGGGACCACCAGTTTCCCTTCAAGCTGTGAGACGTGCCGGGACTGGAGGCCAGGGGATCGGGCCTGTTGTACCTGGGTCAGCTCAATACTGTCTGGGCTGCCCTGTCCCGCTCTGAAGGCAGTGTGTGGATCTTGGGTTTACTTTGTCATCACGCCTTGCTGTCTCTCCACCATCCGTCTACCCCGTCTCTCTCTCTCTCTCTCTCCCTTTTTTCACACACACACACACGCGCGCGCGCGCGCGCGCGCGCACACACACACACACACACACACACACATATGTGTATACAGGCTTTCAAGAACGCGAAGGGGAACGAATGTGACGTGTGCAGAAGTGGCAATATGAGATAAAGCAGAATGCTCAGATTTAAAAGAAATATGGGTAAAATGAAGACTTTGATTCGCGCTGGAAAATGGAAAGTGGCAGGCAGTTGTGAATATGACGGACATACCACACTAAACTTCCTAGAGCCAACAGCCGTTTCTTGACTTTTTGAAAATAGGGTAATATCAAATATTGAAAATTGACCTGGTATCCATCGACATTGGCGATTTTTGTTTGTATTGTACAAACGGTTCAAGATTAGAAGAGTGTTGATTTGAAGAGGCAGAACTGTTTACATGCCTATGAAGGAAAAAAATGTTGAAAACCGATCTTTGAAGATAATAAACATTCATGTGTACTTCGGGTCATAGACCTTGGACGCAGAGCGACACAGTGATTATATCACAGCATACCCATCCAGCAGCGTCACAAACGACTTAACTGCAGTCATTACATCAAACACTTCTTAGCTGTCTTCTAACTTCCTTCCGCCCACATGCCACACAAAAACGCACGTGCGCACGCGAGATTCACACACACACATATACGTATACATACATACGAGCACTCTTCTACTGCCCTCTTAGCTCATCTCTTCTCTGGAATGGTGACAAGTCCCGAGGTCAAGCTCGACTGGAAGCAGCAGAGTTTTGCAGGACCGCGCACAGTCTGAAGGGTGGATGCTGTGCCCAGAGCTGTTGGAGTGCTAACCCGCCGTCTTTTTACATATAGAAGGTTGGTGCTACCTGAATCTGTCGTCCAGATCATGGTACATCTGCAACTGATAACACAGACTACAGGACAGAAGGCTAACGGTAGACGGAATGTTCATTGCTTGATCAAACCCGAGTTTAGTGAGTTGTTTATTATTATTAATATTATTATTATTTGAATGCTACGTATTTTGGGTTGGGGATGTGAAAGGTATCGAACTGAGACCCGGACTGATTACGATAAAAGACCCAGATACCAATTAATTTTTTTATAAAAAAAATGTGATGCAGTGGCCATGGTTTCATCTCGCCATACACGCCCCCCAAAATAGACGATGCATAAAAAAGATCATGCCATGAAATTAATGGTGCTACTGTTGACGGATGATAGCAGATGAGGATTTGTGGCATTGTAGTATTGAACCTTCACATTATGTATTCACGTCTTTAGCATCTATCAATGCATACTAGCGCCCAGAGAGAGAGAGAGAGAGAGAGAGAGAGAGAGAGACAGAGACAGACAGACAGACAGACTTTAACATTCTGTATTCACGTCTTCTGCATCTATCAATGCATACTAGCGTCGAGAGAGACAGACAGATAGAGAGAGACAGAGACAGACAGACAGAGAGACAGACAGACAGAGAGAAAGAGAGGGACAGACAGACAGACAGACAGACAGACCTTCACATTCTGTATTCACGTCTTCTGCATCAATGCATACTAGCGTCGAGACAGAGACAGACAGACAGAGACAGACAGACAGAGAGAGTGAGAGACAGACAGACGGACAGACAGAGGGGGTGGGGTGGGTGGGGTGGGGGAAGGGGGTGTTCCACCCCCACTAACAGGTCGGAGAGAGCAACGTCATTGATACATTTTCTCTCATTCTGGATACACGTGTAAAACAGTTTCCTTCCTCAGATCCAAGCGTTCAAACTGACTTGTGTATTTAAATGGTTTCAGATTGCCTTATTCAGCAAAACTTAACACAGGGAAGTGCTGGGTTGGATAGCCTGTGAGTGAACTTAGTTCACCGCTGCAACACTGCTGGCTGACCACAGGCACATGACTGTGGTGTTGCAAGAAACTCATGAACTAGAGGCGTTCTAGCCAGTGTCCCGGCTTTCTCGTTCTGATCTGGGCGGTTCAGGATTTCTCTCCCAGAAATCCTTCACCCTCCTCTCCCAGAAATTGTTGGGGTTTTTTGTGCACAGCACCGATGTCCCGTCCAGGTCAGTGCTGTAATCCTGTGACGCCAGATCATGGAACGCAGAGTCACTTCTGGTTTCATGTTCCTTAAAATGTTTACCCATCTCTCAGTTTCTCCAGTGCAGTACTCACAGTCAGTGCACTGAATGTGGTAGATGACTCCAAGCTCCTTTGCCTTCTCCATGACTTCCTTCACTTGCCATGTAGACTGAAAGGAGTTGGTGGCTCTGTGGAAGAGCCTGGCTCCATGTTGTCCGAAGGCTCGGGCCAACCTCTCTTATGTTCCACGTGTGTATGGATTGCCCGTCTGGACTTCAGTCTGTTGTTGAGTCTGTTTTGCCGGAAGGAAACAGGGCAATCAAACAGCCACTTTGGATATCCGTTGGATGGAAGAACCGTCTTCACTTATGCCTTCCTTTCCTGTCTGCGTCTTCTGCGACATGAATGTCTGGTCGATGGAAGAGGGTCTACAAACCTACGTTTTGTGTTCCAAAGGATGGTTTGAATGGAAACTCAAGTACTGGTCAGTGTAGGTTGTCTTCCTGAACACAGCAGTCTGGACAGTGCCATCGGACTGACGGTGCAGGAGAATGTCCAGAAAGACAATTTCCTTCCTTGTCAGTCTCCAAGGTGAACTTGATGTTCAGATTGAGTTCAGATGGTTCTTCAATGACCCAGTCTGATTCTTTCCTACAGGTCAAAATATCATCATATTCAGAAGTGGGGTAAAATTTCTGGTAAAAAAGGGTGGCTACAGTTATTGTTTTACCATGATTTCAAAACTGAAAAGGGTAATTATTTTGTTCTTGATGGAGATGGTTGGTTTGTTTTTTTAGCGTCTCGTAAGTGTGTGAGTCCTTCAAGTAAAGTCCTGATCTTGGATTAATGGACAATAGTGTTCATGAGAAATGTAGCTTTGCCCTCATCCGCTGAGACAATGACAAACTTGTCATCACTGAATAAAAACATGAAGGCTTCCTTTTCTTCTTCAGAAATGTTAAATTTTGGTGGTTTACTTGCCTTTACAATTTTGACTGCCTCCTGTAAGCCGTACAGGGGTCTGGAATCTGTCTGCAGGCTGCTCTGTGGACGCAATCATTTCCTCGACATTATCCTTACCGTCACTCAGCTGCTTGTCAGAGAAGTTAAAAATCCAATTGTTATCACGAATAACCACGTTGTGCGAAAGACACATCCTGGCCACACAGCACGACCTTCCTCCATCTTTCAGCACAGTGGTCAGCACTGTGCTGTGCCTGCCCCCTCCTCCACTCTGATGGACACGCTTCAGTGCACTTTGTGGCAAAGAGGAGGGCAGGGATGGGAATGGTGGATGTGTAGATAGGCCCTTGGTGTGGAGGAATACATAAAGTGCCATAAATGGCATTTCGGTTTGTGTGCATATGGGTCACAGTCAGTCAGTGGGGTATTTCATGAAATGTCATGAAATGCTTTGACAGTGTGAACTATTTTCTCAAGGGGTGGGGTGTCACAGTAAAAGACTCCAATAAACAAACATAGCAAAGCTAATGGCCCACCATTGAATTTAAACAAGCTGCACGAGTGAAACAGTCGTTCGCTTATGGTGGGAGCCTGTGTTGGCGTGTTATTTCGAGCTACTCCCTCTCTCTTTCTCCCCTAGATATTGAAACAAAAATGAAAGAAAAAACTAAACAGTTTGAAGTCATTGCTCAAGAGGCCAAAAATGACAAGTGGAAACAGTTTTGCGAGGCACTCAGTTATGACACAACATTGACAGAGTTCTGGCAATTTTATCGTCGCATGGAAGGGAAAACGTGCACAACAACAACCCCAGACATGTTAGACACTGACGGAACCAAGCTTAAGACAAACGAAGAAAAAGGATCCGCCCTGCTCAAACGTTTCATACAACAGAGCGATCAAAGAAACTTAGATGAGAAAAAGAAATATATTGAGGAGTTAAACCAAACCCTTATGCAGACTGGACCCGATGATGACTTAACAATAGATGATCTAAACGAAGCAATAGCTAAATGCAAGAAAGAATCGGCTCCTGGCCCAGACAAAGTTCGCTACTCGGACATCAAGGAGCTATCGGAAGAAGACAGAAGCAAACTTTTCAATCTGTATCAAACCAGTTTCCACAATGGACAGGTGCCGGAGGACTGGACACACAGCTTCTTAAAACCCATACCAAAACCAGGAAAGAACCATCGTCAGGTAAGCGGCTACCGGATCCTAACCATGCAAAACATTGCTGGAAAGCTCATGGAACGCATGATAGCCAGGAAACTTGCAAGGGATCTTGAACACAGGCACATTCTCCCTTCAAATCAAGGTGGTTACAGAACAGGCACACATGGGAAAATGCAGCTGCTTTTGCATATGAAGTGTATGAAGGATTTCAAAGAAAAGAAGAAACACTAGCAGTAGCAATCGACCTTGAAGATGCCTACAATAAAGTCCAGTTTGCGCACCTCATGGAGCTGCTACTAAGGTATGGAGTAAGTTTTTGACACTGACAAGATGGATAGCAGCAGCGCTTCAGGAAAGAACCGTCGTCCTACGCCTCAGAGTATTGGATGTCTGCACCTTCTAAACTATCCATGGGACTGCCACAAGGGTCCCCGCTCTCTCCTGTACTTTACAATGTCTACACGAAGGGCCTTGCAGACTTAAACAACAATGGAATAGCTCGGGTGCTTACTCTTGCGGATGATGGCCTGGTCTTCAAAACTTCGAAAGGTGCTCAGGAAAGAACTAAAGCCGTCCAGAAACAACTAAACAATATTGCTCAATGGTGCAAAGACACAGGATCTTCCATCAATCCAGCGAAAGCCCAAACGTTGCTGTGCACCCTCAACAACAGAACGTGAGCAAATCACCACCACCTGTGTCATTCGACGGGATTCAGATCGAGAAAACTGAATGCCTACGCTACCTAGGAATACACTTCGACAGGATGCTGACCTTCAGAAAACATACGGAAAAAACCGTTCTCAAATGCAAAAAGGGCCTTTCAGTCTTAAAAGCAATGGCAACCAAAGGAATTGAACAACGCCACCTCTTCCTGATATACCAATCACTCGTCCTCAGTGTGATCGACTACGGACTTGGGCTAACAACACCGTCTCAAAGCAACCTCCTAAAATTAGAAAGAGTTCAAAATGAAGCTATGAGGCTGATCCTTGGAACAACAAAAGACACGCCCACAGAAACCATGCGATACTGCTTGACCTTCATTCGGTGCAGGCCAGAAACAAGTTAGAACAGGTTAAGACCTACTTCAAAGCATTAGAAAACCCTCAAAACCCACTACATGACGCAGTCAAAAAACCAAAAGTCAGCCATCTAGGACGAGGAAGATCATGGATGGGGCAAGCAGAAGACACAATCCAGCTAGTATGCCGACTAAAAGACCTAAAAGAAACAAAAGAATGGGAGAAAACCCCCCAAAAACCTCAACCATCTATTCAACACAGCCATTTCACCCACACTAGGAAGACATTGTCGGGAGTGGCCAGAGGGCAAAACTGATGCGGAAGTGAAGCTACTCATAGAAGAAAACAGTAAAGAAGAGGACATCATCATATACACAGATGGCTCAGTCACTAAAGACGAATCCGGTTGGGAATTCACTGTGAAACAAAATGGAAAAACTATTAGGGAAGAGAATGCTGCCTACAAAGTCACAACCTCCAGCCAAACAATGGAAGTTGAAGCTGTGTGACACATGCCCTCCAGTGGCTATCATCCATCCATACGCCCGGAAACCAACATGCCATGATTCTAACCGACTCAATGAACCTCATACAGAAAATTGAAAACGGAATGGGAAGCCCAGAGTGGCATCAGGCAATGCGCAACTTTCAGATGAAAAAACTCACATGGTCATACTGCCCGGGACATGCAGGTGTTAAGGGAAATGAGCGAGCTGACAGACTTGCTGGTAACGCAACACCAACGAGCGGCCTACATCTAGGAAAATCGGAAATCCTCAGAAAAGTCAAAGAATACCAAAAAGAACAGGTACAAGGCCGTCACACCATCGATCGCCTTAAAGAAATGAAAGCAGAGAGAGAGAGCGGCCGTAAGTCTAACATGAAAGGTAGAGCACGATGCTTTGCAAATCAAACAAATATCGGCATCATTTCCAAACCAACATTGCGCAAATTTCTTCAAAACGGAACAGAGTCTCTGTGGGTTTTTCCAAATACAATAGACTGAGCAACACACTATGGCCAATCAGTGGCAGCCTCTGTACGTGTGTGTATGTGTGTGTTTGTGTGTATGCGTGGGTCTGTGTGTTTGAGTGCGTTTGTGCATGCGCGAGGGTGTAAGTGTACACAAGTGTCAGGAGAGTTCTGTGCACGTGCGTATATATATATATATATATATGTGTGTGTGTGTGTGTGGGGGGGGGGGGGGGGAGGCGAGGTGCGGAGGGGAGTGGGGGGGGGGGGGGGGGCAGAGGATGAGGTATGTGAGTGTATGCATGCCTACACTGTGGGAGCAACGGGATATTGGAACGTGCGGATGTGTGTATATATATATATCTTTGTATATATGTGTGGGGGGTTGGAGGTGGGGGATATGGTCGTATGTGTGTGTGCTTGTACAAGTAAGTGTTCATCTGTGTGTGTGTGTGTGTGTGTGTGTGTGTGCCGTGGAAGCTGCGATACGTAGCCTAGAAATGAGTGTGTGGAGGAGGGGGTAGAGGAGGTGCAGGGTAATGTGTGTGTGTGTGTGTGTGTGTGTTGGGGCTCATGTACGTTTATGTGTATTTGACTGTGCTTTCATATCTGTGAAACTGCATGTTTGGTGCATATCTGTTATGCACGTGTGGGTGTATGTGTGAATGTATGTCTTCATGTTTTACATTTATTTGCTTATTTATCGTTATTGTTGTCTTATTTATTTATTTATTATTATTATTACTACCTTTTTTATATTATAATTATTTATTCATTTATTTATTTACTTATTTATGTACGCTTATCTATTATTTATTCACCTTTTTTTTTCTCAAGGCCTGACTATGCGCGTTGGGTTACGCTGCTGGTCAGGCATCTGCTTGGCAGATGTGGTGTAGCGTATATGGAGTTGTCCGTACGCAGTGACGCCTCCTTGAGCTACTGAAACTGAAACTGATCTTTCTCCCCCCGCTGTGTACTGGTGGCCCCGGTATGTGGTTATCGTTTTGTTTCGCCGGAAGGAGCAGGGGTGGCGGCGATGTGACATGTGGAAAGGATGGACAGAACGTGGTGAAAGGAGGACAGAACGTGGTGAAAGGATGGGCAGAACGTGGTGAAAGGATGGACAGAACGTATTGAAAGGACAGAACGTGGTGAAAGGATGGACAGAACGTGGTGAAAGGATGGACAGAACGTATTGAAAGGAGGACAGAACGTGGTGAAAGGATGGACAGAACGTGGTGAAAGGATGGACAGAACGTATTGAAAGGAGGACAGAACGTGGTGAAAGGATGGACAGAACGTGGTGAAAGGATGGACAGAATGTGAAAGGATGGACAGAACGTGGTGAAAGGAGGACAGAAGGTGGTGAAAGGATGGACAGAACGTGGTGAAAGGAGGACAGAACGTGGTGAAAGGATGGACAGAACGTGGTGAAAGGATGGACAGAACGTGGTGAAAGGAGGACAGAAGGTGGTGAAAGGATGGACAGAACGTGGTGAAAGGAGGACAGAACGTGGTGAAAGGATGGACAGAACGTGGTGAAAGGATGGACAGAACGTGGTGGGTGGAGTGGACGAACTGTTATTGAAGTGGGGGGGGGGGGGGGGGGCACAGACCTGTCGGTGTGACAATGAAAAAAGGACGGGATCTGACCGCAGGAAAGTAGGACCACGTGTTGATGCAAAGACAAAGGGTAAAGAATATTGTGGCGGAGCGCTTGCCTGTGTGTAGGTCGGCAAGTAGAACTCAAGTTTGCTGACGAGTAGGATGACGTGCGTCTGTGTGCCTGAGAGAAAGAGAACAGATTCTGCAATCACCCAAACCATAATTGTTTTGAAAATGTACATGTAAACTTTGCAGTCGAGCTACCCAGTATGTATTTGATGGATCCAACTCTCTCCCTCTCTCTCTCCCACACACAGAAACACGCAAACATATGCACAAAAGACACACACGCACGCACGCTCATGCACATATATAGTGACCCAAACGCATGAATGGTCATTAACTGATTCCATGAAATCATGAAATACGAGTTTAATGTATGTACAATACGTTTACGTTGTTTATGAGAAGACAGAATGGTGCACGTAGATCAATGTACATGGGTACAGCAAAGTGAAAACTAAATTCTGCTAACGCACATATACATGACGAATGAAGGGGAAGAATGGAAGAAAAAAAAATTGTAAATCTGTTAATTAAAAAGAAAAAAAAATCCGTTATGTTTTCATCGATTATGCCTTCGAGGTGTTTGTTCATTTATTAGAAAAATGTCATGAATACACATTTTCTTTTTGTTAGATATAATCAAGTATCCAATGGTTGGCTGCTATCTAAGACCATTAAAATAAAGCTTTATTTAACCACATCTAAAGGGAAATAGTGTTTGATAAACAATGACTTTTCGAGCAATATTCTGACTGGAAAACACAAGAATAATGAAAAACCTATGTTTCTGTTAAATCAAAATTGACAAGCAAACGCATTAGTTGAAGATAAAAAGAGGCAAAAATGGTTTGCAAAACACAGCAAAAATCTTTTTTTAAAAAGACATGGAAACGCCCCTCAATTTACACGGGGAAAATTATACTGTGGTAGAAATAGCTCATTTTAAGGGCAATCTCAAAGACAGAAAATTGTATCCAGAGTCAAGTATATGTGTGTTGCTGAACGTGCTACAAAAGCCACCATGTATCATGTGACCCGATTCCAATCGCAGCAGAAAAAAATCACGTGACAGTCAGGTTGGGAAGGGAAGATGGCGGAGTGGACAGCGAGTGGACAAGGATTCACAGCCTACAGCTGATTGAGCAGACACAACAAGCTTTCCTGCTGTTCAGCACAATACTGGCAGATGATCAGAACTGATATATAAATTCACCTTGCACATTTTCTTTAAATGGACGAAGTCAAAGGTCTCTACAATATGTAGAGTTATGCGGTCAGATTGTAGTGCCCTACATGTCGTTATCCGTTTGTACTCCGAACTCGTTGTTTCAGAGGGCACCACATGAAACCTAATTTGCTTGTTAGCGGAACTTCAATCTTTTTCTTTCATGCAAACTACTGTGAGTGTCTAAGTAAGAGCGGTTTAAGGCCAGACACTACAGTCAAATAACGACTTTTTTTCCTCTCCAGTTATATATCTCTTTTTTTGTCTACTAGGTGTATCATCACTTGTGGATCACAAAAAAAGTGTTCTTAGATTTCTGTGAATACCCGTTGCTATGGAAACAAATCAAACTGGCCGCCAAACAATGTATCAAAGAAATCGGGTTCGTGATCCACGTGGTGCATGCAAACACTTTTTTGTTATATGGACTTGATACACAATGACATTATCTTCATTTTCACCTGAGATTGTGTTGATTCTTCAATTATTGTATTTTTTTATGAATTTTTGAAATTTTGGGTATTGCGAAATCCTCAAAATTTACAATGGGTAAAAAGATTGGAACTGCTATGAATTAAAACCCAGAGAATATTTTCATACATACTCACGACAAAACTTCAATAACATGTTATAAAACAATCATGCAAAGTCTCATGGCTGTAGGTTTACTCATCATTGAGCAAGTCCAAGGTATGTTGTCAAGGCCAGAAACTTGATGACTTGCGCCGAAATTGAACAAAATAAACACTTCCGTGATTCAGCAAGCAATCTTTATGGCAGTTTTTTCATTGTTAAAGACATCTTTACAGTGGAAAAATTTATGATGTGATAGAAGAGATGTTCAAGAATCAAAATCCATCAAAAACCCAAATCATGAAAAATTAACATTTTGGTCTCTTTTGCACTGCCGTGTTTTAAATGAACCTTGCAATAGCGTGCGTCGAGCACAAAGCTAAGTGGTGTCAGCGGATATTTTGGTAAACCAACCTCGTTTTGGTGAGAGTGCATTTAAAGAACGAGCGCTAATAAGATCTGCCATGAATTATAAAGGGATCTGATCAAAAGCTCCGTGTACATAGTTCTTATTTTACTATTGAAGCTGTTACCACAGTAAAATGTGCAGAGCTGGCTCAGTCCTGGTCTCCATTCACTGCTTGGGGTCAGCGCTGTCCGAGGATGTCTGTACCTGTTTGTTTGAGCTGCCGGATAGCACTGTCCGTCACACCAACCTAACCGCCCCCTTCAAACCCCATCCACACAGGCTGCAAGAGAATGAAAAGAGACACGAAAAAAAAAGTAGAAAGGAAAAAGAAGAAAGGAAAAAAAAAAGAAAAAAAAGAAGAAAAGAAATAAAGAATATGCTTCTCAACTTCCCTAGCCCCATGGAATTCCTAACAATACACGTGAATGCGTTCAGTAACAGTATTATTTTGATTTTCGTCTCGTCTGTCTGAAGAAAAAAATCTACCCTGTCTGTCTGCCAGCCTGTCTATCCCTTTCACACACACACACACACACACACACACACACACACACACACACATGTGCGCATGCTCAGATGAAAGGAAGCAACATTCAACAGCATGTGGAAGAATTGTTTCACTGTGTGTGTCTGTTGCCGTGTTTCAACAACACGAATGTGTCCGTTCAGCATACTGAACAGACCAGGTGAAGAAAAACTAACGAACATAACACCCTTCTCTTCTTCCACAAAATGACTGAAGCAGTGTATGTATGACAATATGTATTTTTTTCCACTACTAGTTATTCAGATACATTATCACACAAAGTACGCAGCGCTATGGTGTAGTTAAGGTAAACAGAATCCTGAACATATGTGAAGTATAAACGTCATTATGATAACGGTATTGAAACAAAAAACAACAACAACAAAAAAACAAAACAAAAACAAAAAAAACTAACAAAAACTGGCCTGAGAAATCAAAGAGCACCAATACAATCAGTTAAATTGAGTGCAGTCTGAATAAAATATTAATTTATAGTATTGAGCTATATAAATGTAACTCTACATATGAAGCAAACATACTGAATATACATAAATAAGCAAATATGATATACACATCACTTT
>NC_134904.1:23032831-23107831 GCF_041734735.1 Babylonia areolata | reverse complement strand
AGAGAGAGAGAGAGAGAGAGAGAGAGAGAATAATTATAGTAAGGATAGTAGAACTGAAAATAGAAATGAAACAGTGCTGCGTGAGTTCACACATTTGAAGTCCCATCTTTGATGTAGAGCAGTTGCCTGTGGCGGAGACTAGCTGCAGAGCTCATGGCGCCATCTTTCAGGTGTGACCAGGAGCAGCTGACGTTGGAATACTATCAATTATGGCCGCTCCACAATGGGCGTTTATCATCTCTTCCTTCCTTCTTATGCCTACCTTCTCTTATGAACAGCCCCTTTCCTGTTTTGAGCCACAAGTGATACCTTCTTTACATAATAATTATGATAAAATAATAATAATAATAATAATAATAACTGCAGCTGTTCCGGAGATAGAATCAAGCACAATTGTTCCAACAAAAACAAAGTTTATCTCAAGACAGAAGGCCAAACTTCACTCTTGACGACGCAGCCCTCAGGTCCCTCCAGTATTCCGCCAACCTGCCCACTGAGCATGGCGGACTCTCCAGGGTGGCCGTCAGCTGGGAGCTCCAGGCGTGCTGCCTCACAGGAAGATGAAGCTGGGCTGGTGCTCGGGGTGACAGGTGCAGGGCAGGTGCTGGTCCGTCAGCTCCCACTGCCCGTGACACTTGGCCACGTCCACGGCCTTCCAGGTGGTGACGTGGCTGGACACGCCGTGGCCCATGCAGCGCATGCCGATCTCCCGGTTCATGGCCACCGGCTGGCACTCCACGCACACCGTGCTGTTCACCCTCAGGTCCTTGGCCCACTCAGAGTTCAGGCAGTGAGCGTTGGTCTTCAGCACTTTGAAATGACCGCAGTACCTGCAACAGCCAACAGACACGGCATGCAGATTGTAACATCTCTGAAGCACTTTGTGACTACTTTCTTTCTCTTCTCTTTTGTGTGTGTCCAAACTCAGAATACAGAATACTTTATCTGCAAAGAGAAATTAATATTGGGTGTAAAACACATAAAATACGAAAATCAAAGTCATTCAATCATAATTGGCCTATAGAAGACACAAAGGCTTGAATGTCGCGTCGAGCTAAACTAAATATCACATACAATGATCACAGTCACACATACGCAATAATCACTGTGGACAAACAAAATACTAAACTGTTAACTTCCAGTAAATCATACATACAATCATCACAGCCATACGCATGCAATGATCACAGTTAAAGGTTTTTATAAATACAATTAAACATTAACATTATTGAAAAGGGAAACTGCTATTCAATTGTATGTTTTAAGTAAAGTACTACACATACAAATATACTTTGGTATACTTTCTATGGAATCAGACAACGAATTATCAATCACTATTTTTTAACACATGTAAAAATATGCATTGACCTTGAAATAAAACTGTATTCAGTTTGTTTCGAGTTTCGGGACATCGAAGCGCTTGCCTGAAGGTAGAAGTTGATAATTTGACAGAGGATGGCTGCTGTCGCTTGAAATACACATTTTAGTGATGAAAATTAATTAGTTCTCTTTCTTTGGATACAAAAATATTTCAACAAAGGCAAACCATCGTATTTTAGAACAACGCTAAATAGATTAACGGAAAGAAAAAAGAACTTGCATCCAGTTTTGTTAACAGTTAGAAATCACAAATCGGAAATTGCATGTATACAAAGACAGAAGAAAAAGGAATGGCCAGCTATCCTAACAATAACACAGTTTGACTGGTGGAGAACGCGCAGCGTGGGGCACTGACATCAGAAAGGGGGGAGAATCACAGAACGGAAAACGAACGGCACTCTGAAAAGAACACATACAAGACTGTCGATGGACGCAACAGTCTGTGGAACCAGAATGACGGTAAATTCATGTCACATGTTGATTACAACAGAATAAAGAAATTATTGAAAGTAGAACACGTCCAGTGTCCGGATACAAAATCTAATTATGGAATGCGGGATAGATATTAATACCAGACTGTGGAGTAACTTCATAGGTAACAAGAAAAAGAAACATATATGATATACAATTATACATTATAATGTTGTTTTTCAGGGACAATATGGAATGTGAGATATTTCTCTGGCCCGACAGAACACCCTGATAAAAGGCTGTCTCCGGCAAGGTTTCACCTCGTTGCCGATTGCCTGTATAACCGTCATTGTACAGGTGGGTGGTGGGAGTATTCTCTGTGGAAAAAGTAACAATTAAATCCGATCTGTTCCAGCTGCCTGCACGCACACACAGATATCACTGGCCTTTCACAGCCAGCACCACGTTCAGATGTAGCTTATGTTTTACGAGGGGGGCGGGCAACCTTATCTTCCCTTTCCTGTTACCCCATCAAGCTTCAAACAGTCCCTGGCTGGCTCGTCCCAGCGTTTGCAGGCAGAACCAAGAAATCACTCAACGGCTGTATTTCAACAACGAAAACTATCCCATTGTCTTTGCAGCGACATTGTAGTTTCCAACACGTGAGACTGATACAAACAGCGACTTTTGTTTGTCGCTTGCAGAGCAAAATAGCAGGCATACGACGTTCTAAAGGATAAAAACGAACAGATGTATTTTTGACTTGCGGTGTAGTCTTTGTAATTATTAAACGCATGCTTATATTACAGCTTCAAAAATCCGGAAATTAACAAACGGAAATCAGCATCCTGTTTGAGATTTTTTCAAGATATCGAGACATATTTCAAACGAGTAAATCGTTTACATCATGTGCGCACACAACAACTTGATATTGAATGTTTCTCTCCGTCGTACACCATGCAATATATCATTTCTGAAAAAACACACACACACACACACAAAAACAACTAAAGCAGCAATCTGTCGAGTTGTAAACCAACAACAACACACACACACGTGAACACACACACACACACACACACATGCGCGCGCGCGCGCGAACTCTCTCTCTCTCTCTCTCTCTCTCTCTCACACACACACACACACACTCTGTGTGTGTGTTTAATAGTCCATCGTTAGGGCTTGATGCCCACCTTCGTGAGAGACAGAGGGAGAGGAGAGTATGATGTCCTGATTACCGCGGGCCACTTTGAAACAGATTTACTGGTTCAACTGGGAGCATGTCTATGTTCCCCCAGGTCTATATGTTCTCCCAGGCCTAGGTAAGATTGATTAATCGTATACACTTTGGGGTACTGGTTATCTTTGGTCAATGGTCAGCAGTGGTCAGTGGTGGTCAGTGGTCAGCGGTTGTCAGTGGTTGGTGGTGGTCAGCAGTGGTTTGCAGCCATCAGTGGTCTGGAGTCGGCAGTGGTCAGTGATCAGTGGTGGTCTGCAGGACGTCATAATAATGCGTAAACGTGAAAAAAAAAACACCCCAAAACAAAACAAAAACAAAACAACAACAACCAAAAACAAACAAACAAAAAAACAAACAAAAACAAAACAAAAACAAAAAAAACGCGATACGATTTCTGCGTAGCGGTCAGTAGTGGTCAGCAGTGGCAAGAAAAGGTCAGTAATGGCCAACGATAGCCAACAGTAGTCAGCCAATATAAATCCTTCCAAGACGTCATAACGGCATAACCGTCAGAAAGTGATGCAAGCTGAACTCTGATAGTGTGTCATTTGTGGTCAAGCAGTAGTCAAACACCTGCTATGACATAATAATGGACATAATAATGTAACAAAATAACGCAGTTTGAGCACTTTTGGGTCATGGTCAACAGTGATCCTAGACCTGGAGGAATATAGATCTGGGGGACGTAGACCTGAGGGAATATAGACCTGGAGGAATATAGACCTGGGGGAATATAGGCCTGGGGGAATATAGACCTGGGGGAATATAGGCCTGGGGAGTGGGATGGCTTAGCTGAAAGAAAAAAATTTGGGGAAAATACATGTGGGGGAACATAGATCTGGGGGGAACATAGAGCTGATCCCGTTCAATTCTCCGCATGTTCCATGACCAGTGAGAAACCCTCCACACCAGTCTCTAAAGCCCCTTACTGTTTACGTTCAGGCCAAGGTCTGATCCCCTGTCAACCGCCATCAGTGCCGCCTGCTGATCAAACACATGGCCGGCGCCTTCAGAGAGTAGCCCTCTCTCCGGCAGTCACGGAAAGAACGGGACCGACAGAAAAAACAACAGTGACGTGGAAGTCGTGTTCTTTATGTCTTAGTTTTCATACCCTCTTCTCTCTCGGAAAGGGTAACCACTTTCCTATCACTTTTGTGCGATGGCACCAGTCATTATTATGAAGTGATAGCAGATTGGTCAACTAGGGTCTTTAGGGCAATGCTATCGCCAAATTATGAGAGGAGTTGTAGTCTAGCAGTATCAACGTGTCTGTCTGATGAGGAATATTATCTAGCAGTATCAACGTGTCTGTCTGATGAGGAATATTATCTAGCAGTATCAACGTGTCTACCTGATGAGGAATATTATCTAACAGTATCAACGTGTCTGATGAGGAATATTATCTCATGGGGCGGGACTGAGTCACGTAGTTGCCAGAATGTTCTTCCGTTCCACTAGACCTGGAGTGGTGGTCTGAACGCTAATTACTCGGATGAGATGATAAAACGAGATCGCGTGTGCAGCATACACTAAGTGCACTAAAAGATTCCACGGCAACAAAATGGTTGTTCCTGGTAAAATTCTGAAGAAAAATCCACTTTGAAAGTAAATCAAATACACTTGCACACCCCAGGGAGAGAAGCCAGAGTTTCATACAGAGAAATAATGTTCATTGTTGCGACAATGCAATAGAATATGCATTGAAAACTTTAACTGAACATTGTGATGGTGGAAGTGAAAGGATCCATTTTCTCAATAATTCTTAAAAGAATGTGGACACTGCCACAACAGTACAAGATAATGAAAGTTATCAAAGTGTTCTTGTTTTACACTAGTCTGACTGCAAATTTATCCTAGGATACTGTGCACGGATGACTGCTCGACACCCGCTGCCATATCTGGCTCTGGTCTTCCTGTGATGGTGCTCGCCACAGTGTTCAGCGTTCCACACACACCCAGCTTGTGATAGTTCAAAATGAACAGAGCTAGGAATGTCACTTTCATCATCAGTTTGGGTTGTGACAGACTGACAGAGAACAGCATGCTTCCTTCGACGCCTGTCGGCAATGTCATGGTAGTTGAAGTAGGCCAGGGAATTTAGATTTAAATTTGCGTTAGGTCCAAATGTGTGCAACAAAACCGTTCTTTTTACGATAAAATAGAATAACTCATATTGATCACACTGATATAAAGTTGACCACTGTAGTGGGACGGGAACATAATTAGATTTTGATTTTTAATGTCAAGATTCGTGTGGTTTTATTGCTTCTGCCCGTGTGAGAGCGCCTTACAAAGAGTCGCAAGGTAAGAGCAGGTGAAGGTTACGTAAGAGCGGTTTGTTGGTCATCAGAGGAAAGCGTGTAGCGCGGTACAGTACATGTGACTGACTGCTGCCGCGCTGATGCTGATCTGTGGGCAGGACACTGCGGCAGATAACAGATACTGTACAGAGAGCTAGTAAGATAGGTCTTTGGGGTCAAAAGGAAACAAACATTTTCAGTTTCATGTATTTTATATTAAATCGGTAGAAGACGCAAATTTGCTTTTATGAATGTTTTCCAGTTTCCAGTTTCAGCACGAGATCATTTAGTTCTGAAGTACAATTTTGTTGACATTTTATGCAATGCACAACTTGGAAATACTCGAGGCTCTGCTTATTAACATGTAGAATATAAATATCCAAATATGTGTTAACCAGGTTTGTTTGAATGAACGTTCTGGGAGCACTGTCCAGACAATTAATTCGGAAAGTATGGATGGCAGATGATGGCCAAATCGACCAACATCATGTCTTGATGTGAAACGAATGGTATGAAATGCATCTTTTTCTTTGGAAATGAACAGATATTTGCAAATGTGACTCATGAACCCTGGCGAAGTATACGTCAATTTAGCGTGGGATATAAGTAATAATAATGATATTGATGATATCAGTAATGATAATAAATCATGTATTTTATTAATGATTATATAAAACTTTGTTGTAACATGTGTAACACTGAATCCAAGTTACCCAAACTAACTTTCCTAACATAGATGTTTGAATCACTGGATTAATGATAATGCTAATAATTAATCTATCATGCAATCCTTAGCCCATGTAACGAAATCAAACAATGTCTGAGCAAAATTATGTATTTTATCAATAATTACCTAAAAACTTATGACATATGTAACAAGGAAACCAATATACCTAGACGAACTTCCCCACCCTGGATGATTTTTTTTTCCAGAAACGCAGCAGGCATTCCATTTTCACATCAATTCTCTCCAATGTTTAACTGTTTAAAGTACTACTGTTGATTACATTATGAAATGGAGACAGTATTATTTACTTGACAAAAGTTGTCCTCTTTATCTGAATAACTGCGATAAAAGCACCGGATTCTTTGTATCTTTTTATTCGATCAATCAGCAGAAAACCGATTAGCTTTATCCTAACAGTGAACAAATCTGAACGATTACAGACTTCATCTCAAGCACAACTAAAGGTGAAATGCTTCAAACTTAAATAATTTTAAGAAATTACTTTCACAATCAATGTATAGTTTGGTTTTTCAGAACTTGTGTGATGTAAAATGTGGCTGTTCTAATCAAATTCTGCAAAACAATAAGCACGTAGGGATTGACGTGTTTCGCATACAACGAATTTTTTCATACCACACTTCGTCTGTCACGTGAACTGATAAACTGCATCATTTCGTGATAAAACTTCACCAGACAGCAAAAGCCAGAATCAAAGTAATTATTGGGGTGATTTTTTTACTTTGAACTTTGTTGTTTGGAACTTTTGAGGCAACAAGTCTTCAACTGAAAGCAGTCTTACTGAACTACATGCGTTGACTTGGTTCGAAATCTTACGCCAGTATCCGAATATTACTGCATCTCGCCATGTGTCAGAAACAGTGATTGTGTCTAAACTTAATCGGATGAGAGAGAAATACATAAACAACGACGAAATTAACATACACAGTTTATTTTCAAATGAACATATCGAGATTTCCGTGTAAAATATGTACATTTCAAACGCTGTCGGAAACAGCACATTCTCTGAATCTGTATTCAAACACATACGATTGAAGGGTGTTTGTCAAACCGATTTACGGTTTCCCGCGATGAATCTGCATGATTTATCTGAAGACAGTTCTAATTTTGTTTGCATGTATATTTTTATTGGGACGTTTACATGCACAGAAGTAACACAGAAAAGTGGAACCGAAAGTCAATATGCGACGTCGATTGTATTTGAATGGTTGATAGACATTTTTACCTGTTGCAAGTAAAGAACGTGTAGTGTATTCATGAATGTGCTTGCCTTTGAATGAAAAAACAAAACCAAAAACAAACAAACAAACCAAAAAAAAACATGTCAAGAGGAACGGGTTGTTTACGTCTGTCACGCGGGTTTTTTGCGTAATATTTCGAACTTAATATACAATTTTTATTGATGATCAATGTTCTATTATAACAACAAATGAATATTGATCAGGTCTGTATGTACTGGATTTTAATCAGGTTTGTACTTATTTGTTTCTGACCACTTCATGTTCAGACACATTGTCATGTCAAAATGGCGCCGAAATTTTGGCTGTTTTTGATAATTTTCAACACATTTAAGACACAAGGACAAAACAGTTTCTCACAAAATTGTTGCAGACATTTCGCTATTCATTGCAATCCTGATAACACGTGAAACGTTTTAATAATCATTGTAGAACACATTTTTATATTGAATCAGACTGAGAGACTCCCATTTCTAAAAGGTTCTGGAGACTGATCCATTTTCATCTTCCAAGCAGTCTTTGCTCTTCATGACTATCTGATGCACTTCATTTTGCCACCTTCATACTCCAGCCAGATGCATTTTCTTTCCCACGGTAAACTGACGTGTCTACTGCGCCAGGGTTCGTGAGTCATATTTGCAAATACCGGTTCATTTCCAAAGAAAAATATGTATTTTATACCGTTCTTTTCACATCAAGACATGATGCTGGTCGATTTTGCCATCATCTGCCTTCCATGCTTTCTGAATTAATTTTCTGGACAGTGCTCCGACAATGTTCATTGAAACAACGTGGTTAACACATATTTAGATATTTATATACTACTTGTTAATAAGCAGAGCATGAAGTATTTCCAAGTTGTGCTTGCGTAAAATGTCAACAAAATTGTACTTACATACTAAAATGATCCCGTACTGCCTTCGTAAATTCACCTTTGCAGTCAGTATAATACTGTTTTCATTCTTTATGAAATGTTATGACTGGTAAGAAACTGGAAAACATTCATAAAAGCGAATTTGTCTTTTATCGATTTAGTACAAAATACATGAAATTGAAAATGTTTGTTTCCTTTTGACCCCAAAGAGTTCTCTTGTTTTCTGTGCGGTATCTGTCATCTGCCGCAGTGTCCTACTAACGGAGGTATAGGACAGCATCAGCGCGGCAGCAGTCAGTCACATGTACTGTACCGCGCTGTACGCTATCCTCTGTCGACCCCTTATACCGCGCTTGCGTAACCCTGGCTTGCTCTTGCCTTGCCAGATGTGTGAAAAATAATAATTAAAAATCAAAATCTAACCAGCCGCCGTGACGAAGTGGTTAGCGTCGCGGACTGACGGCTGGGAGGACGCGGGTACGAATCCCAGCGGAGGTGGGTTTTTCGGCCCGTGGCCGGCTCCTACCCAGAGTTGAGTGTGCTGTGGGCTGAAATGGGGAGACTGGACCACACAGTCAAGTGTCATCCACTTCAAGGATGCGTCTTTGGGTGTGTTGCTCTAATTACCTGACCAACACTGCAAGTGTCTGTATCTCTCGGGCCTGGTTAACGCCGGGGTATCATTATGACAGGAAGCGTAGAGTACTGCCTTGTCACGCAGTCCCAAACCAAAATGGACCTCCATAGCAACATCGTCATCGTCATCCTCCTCCTCCTTAAAAGAAAACAGTCCCAAAGTCTGTGGCCTTTCATGCCCTGCTCTCATGGTGACCTCAGTTTCGATACCCTTCCACTTCTGTGCTTGGGGTGAGTCCTGTCAATGTCTTCAGTGCCGGCAGATTCATGGGGGGGGGGGGGGGGCTGTTATTTAAGGGACGCGGTGGCGGTCTCAAGCCATTATTGTCGTTAGTAGGGGGCTTAGTAGGTGGCGTCCTAAATACGTTGAATCAGAACAGGCACCACTGTACACCACCAAAGTCACTCAGTGCAGGGTCTCCTCTGGTGTGTGGCCTCCTGGCGACCTATATCGATGGTTCCCCGCAGACTGCCGACGCTGGAACTGTGACGGACGAACCCACGTGTGGCCGTACAGGGGGGAAACTAGAATGAGCGGCATGGGAGTAATGCCACTGAAACGGTGCAGATGATGGAGCAGCAGCAGCAGCAACACCCCCCCCCCCCCCCAAACCCCCCCCCCAAAAAAAAAACAACCAAACAAACAAACTAATCATGTTCCCGCCCACCTACAGCGGTCAACTTTATATCAGCGTGATCAGTACGATTTATTCTGTTTTATCGTGAAAAGAACGGTTTTGTTGCACACATTTGTACCATTTTTGTATCTGACCTGGACTGAAGTGGAAGGAGGCAGGAAGGGGGTCAACGGAAAAGCACAGTTGCTTGCCCCTGACTGCTGTCATGACACAGCTGAAGGGAAGGGCCAATACAGGGAGGAGCCAAGGCCACAGTCCGTCCCTGACCACCCAAAAGGCCAGCCACAGGAAACAGTCGGTCAAGCGACACAAGGACTACGGATGGTTTGATCCCTGTGTACCTAACTTCCACATCAAACACCAGCCATCTCCGTCACATCGGACACTAACCACACCTGTCTGGGTTCGGTGTGTACTGACGTCACTTCACTCACCACACCTGTTGTCTGGGTTCGGTGTGTACTGACGTCACTTCACTCACCACACCTGTTGTCTGGGTTCGGTGTGTACTGAGGTCACTTCACTAACTACACCTGTTGACTGGGTTCGGTGTGTACTGACGTCACTTCACTAACCACACCTGTTGTCTGGGTTCGGTGTGTACTGACGTCACTTCACTCACCACACCTGTTGTCTGGGTTCGGTGTGTACTGAGGTCACTTCACTAACTACACCTGTTGTCTGGGTTCGGTGTGTACTGAGGTCACTTCACTAACTACACCTGTTGTCTGGGTTCGGTGTGTACTGACGTCACTTCACTCACCACACCTGTTGTCTGGGTTCGGTGTGTACTGAGGTCACTTCACTAACTACACCTGTTGTCTGGGTTCGGTGTGTACTGACGTCACTTCACTCACCACACCTGTTGTCTGGGTTCGGTGTGTACTGAGGTCACTTCACTAACTACACCTGTTGTCTGGGTTCGGTGTGTACTGACGTCACTTCACTCACTACACCTGTTGTCTGGGTTCGGTGTGTACTGAGGTCACTTCACTCACCACACCTGTTGTCTGGGTTCGGTGTGTACTGAGGTCACTTCACTAACTACACCTGTTGTCTGGGTTCAGTGTGTACTGAGGTCACTTCACCACTAACCACACCCACCTGTTGTCTGGGTTCGGTGTGTACTGACGTCACTTCACCTCTAATACACCTGTTCTCTTGGTTCGGTGCGTACTGAGGTCACTTCACCACTAACCACACCCACCTGTTGTCTGGGTTCGGTGCGTACTGAGGTCACTTCACCACTAACCACACCTGTTGTGGTCACTTCAGGTTGGCGTCCACGTCTCCCGCGGCCCCAGTGAATCACACAAGACAATGCACCGTTTGTACTGATGTTCTACAGTCCACTGTACTGATGTTCAACAGTCCACTGTACTGATGTTCAACAGTCCACTGTTTGTACTGATGTTCAACTGATGTTCAACAGTCCACTGTTTGTACTGATGTTCAACAGTCCACTGTACTCATGTTCAACAGTCCACTATTTGTACTGATGTTCAACAGTCCATTGTTTGTACTCATGTTCAACAGTCCACTGTACTCATGTTCAACAGTCCACTATTTGTACTGATGTTCAACAGTCCACTGTTTGTACTGATGTTCAACAGTCCACTGTACTGATGTTCAACAGTCCACTGTTTGTACTGATGTTCAACAGTCCACTGTTTGTACTCATGTTCAACAGTCCACTGTACTGATGTTCAACAGTCCACTGTTTGTACTGATGTTCAACAGTCCACTGTACTGATGTTCAACAGTCCACTATTTGTACTGATATTCAACAGTCCACTGTTTGTACCCATGTTCAACAGTCCACTGTACTGATGTTCAACAGTCCACTATTTGTACTTATGTTCAACAGTTCACTGTACTGATGTTCAACAGTCCACTGTTTGTACTAATGTTCAACAGTCCACTGTTTGTACTGATGTTCAACAGTCCACTTTACTGATGTTCAACAGTCCACTGTACTCATGTTCAACAGCCCACTGTTTGTACTGATGTTCAACAGTCCACTATTTGTACTGATGTTCAACAGTCCACTTTACTGATGTTCAACAGTCCACTGTACTCATGTTCAACAGCCCACTGTTTGTACTGATGTTCAACAGTCCACTATTTGTACTGATGTTCAACAGTCCACTATTTGTACTGATGTTCAACAGTCCACTGTACTGATGTTCAACAGTCCACTGTTTGTACTCATGTTCAACAGTCCACTATTTGTACTGATGTTCAACAGTCCACTGTTTGTACTGATGTTCAACAGTCCACTATTTGTACTGATGTTCAACAGTCCACTATTTGTACTGATGTTCAACAGTCCACTGTACTGATGTTCATCCACTGTACTGATGTTCAACAGTTCACTATTTGTACTGATGTTCAACAGTCCACTGTACTGATGTTCATCCACTGTACTGATGTTCAACAGTCCACTATTTGTACTGATTTTCAACAGTCCACTGTACTGATGTTCATCCACTGTACTGATGTTCAACAGCCCACTGTTTGTACTGATGTTCAACAGTCCACTATTTGTACTGATGTTCAACAGTCCACTATTTGTACTGATGTTCAACAGTCCACTGTACTGATGTTCATCCACTGTACTGATGTTCAACAGTCCACTATTTGTACTGATGTTCAACAGTCCACTGTACTGATGTTCATCCACTGTACTGATGTTCAACAGTTCACTGTTTGTACTGATATTCAAGTCCCGTCAGTTCTCATTTTCAAATCATGTCAGCCAACTCTCAGTCACTCATCTACAAAACATTTTTCATGCTGCCTGCACATTCCTTTTCAATTGTATTCATCATCGGATTTAACCTCCATTATCTCTGTGTACTTTTAGAGTAAACGGTGTCTGTTCTGGAAATACTCTCAGGCAATATTCTCTTTTCGTTTAATTTACTTTTCCAGCATTACTGTCCTCTTTTGCTTGTTTACACACACACACACACACACACACACACACACACACACACACAATTTAGTCCAAGATGGTGGTGACTGTAGACTCCATGTGAGAAACAGTGTTGTTCCCAGCACCGGTCAGAAAGCCAGCTAAGTGCAGGGGAAGCCACAGAGGTGCGGACAACAGAAGGTACTTTGTGCTGCAATGTCCGCCACTGGGACAATACCAGGTCAGAAAATTAATTAGTAGGCAAGCAGGGGGTGGTAAGGTGTGCGATAAACACAGAGCACACTCCTTCCCCCGGGCTGCCATTTTCTGCTCCAGCAAGCAGGCAGGTGAGGAGGTGAGTGGGTCCGTGCGACCTTCACAGTGCCCCTCAGCTGGCACTGAATGGAGGGGGGGACAGGGTCGAGGGGAGGGGTTGGGGACAAAGGAAGGGGTAACATGTGTGTCCGGTGTGTGTGTGTGTGTGTGTGTGTGCGTGGCTGTGTGTGGTTGGAAACTGGAGAGAGAGAGAGAGAGCTAGGGTGATGAGGGAAACATCTTGTCGAGAGCACTGTGGCACAAGCCTAACAGAAATTTTAGACTCATTCAGATGCTTTATAGGCAACTGCTGTGGATGACCGTTGCTAAAATAGTGATCAAACACAAGTGAAGTGAACAACTACATAAAGCGATGACATTACGCAGAAAAAAGACCTAGCTTGAAAGCAGATATGACTGAAGTAGAAACAACAGTGGGTTGTTGTGAGTGATGCAGGGTCTGTTTATGGTTCAGCCATACAGTGACGGCCTGGGCACCTCTTCCTGCCTGGGTTGTACGGCTGACATTCAGGACTCTTCAACAACTCACTGTCTCAGGATCCGTCCATCTCCGACACATTCAGTATGTTTCTCACTGTTTCAAGCACTGCTGTTGTCAGGGTCGATTCACAGGAATCACTGACAGGTTTCTTTATTTCTTCATGCTGAGTGGTGAAACATAAACTTTTAGTCACGACAATAATTACGAAAACAACAGAAATTAACTACAATAAATATTTACATTAATTTAAACTGACAGTGCTCAAATGACATTCACGCTTTCTCGGAAACTTTGTTATCTGTCGTTCCTAATTGTATTGAAGTGGTTGAAAGCTCGTGCCCGGATAATGAGTTGCCCAGTGGTGTTTGCGACCGTGCACGCATTTTGTGAAAGTTTGCAATACTACCTATATTCATGAAATTAAAAAAACCACCTTTTGATAGAAGTGTGATAAGACGGCCAACACAAAACACGTATTCCAGGTTAATCTGCTGTAGCTGGACAGAGTGGATCCACCTTTCTGTTTCATTTCTTCCTCCAAATAATAAGCGTTTCTTCTTCTTATTATTGTTATTGTTGAAATTGTTGTTAATGCCGCTGCTTTGTTGGATGGTGTTTGGGTAGGTGGCGCTGTGACATGTTTTCTCTTCTGATATACCTTGATGGTTGTCTGAGTATGGTACAGACAGAATAGGATTGAATGTCTGTCTAAAGAAACACTTCAATTTATCTGCCTCTCTATATGTTTATCTAATTATACATATATGTACATATATTTCTGTAAACACACATAGCAACAGACGCATCTTTTACGATTGCGTTAGTCACAGAGTAACAAGCCCGCACAGCTGTAAACACACACACACACACACACACACATGCACACACACTCACACACACACACACACACACACAGAGAGAGAGAGAGAGAGAGAGAGAGAGAGAGAGAGAGAGAGAGAGGGGGATGATATAGTTAGTTATACAGCGTCTACCCTCGGTCGGAGACCAAACTCTAAGCATTTTACAAACACGGAGACAGTTGCACAACAGACAAATGACGACTGACGGCTGCCATTTCCTGTGCCATTCAATCAGGTTTCAGTCAAGCACGCATACACACTCATGCAGACCTTTTCCTTATTTACCCCGCCATGCAGGCAGCCATTCTCCATTTACGGGGATATGCATGCCGGATATGTTCGTTTCCATAACCCACCGAAAGCTGACATGCGTAACAGGATCTTTAACGTACGTATTTGTTCTTCTGCATGCAAAACACACGAAGGGGTTTCAGGCACAAGCAGGTCTGCACATATGTTGACCTGGGAGATCGGGAAAATCACCATCCTTTACCCACCAGGCACCGTTACCGAGATTCGAATCAGGGACCCCTAGATTGAAAGTCGAGAGAGAGAGAGAGAGAGAGAGAGAGATTCTCAAGCACGTGCAGACATATCAGTTATACTTTCACATCCGACAGTTGGCATTCAATTTAGGTGTTAGTTTCATGTCTTCTTTCCTTCCTTTTGTTAGCACACGAAAACATTAGTCAGTACCACACGCCGCACGTAAACGGCTGGTTCATCTTTTCTTGTTCTCAGCTTTGCGTGGTTTGCGTGCTTCGCCTTCGTCTGTTTATTGAAGATTTATTACCGGGGACTTTCTCCCTTGAACGTGAGCCACAGGCAGTACTGGGCATAGTGAGTCCCTGCACGCACACACTGGGGATCTCCGGATGATATATTTCATCGGGCTGAACGAGACATCAAGGACGGAAAGGGTTAGAGGAGGGGGTGGGGGAGTCGGGGCCGGTAAATAGAGAGAGACAGAGAGACAGAGAGACAGAAATTGGAAACAGTTTATTCATGTAAAGGCCATAGCCCAAATAAAGGGGGGCGGGGGGGTGACGAATGGACATTTGCAAATACAGATATTGATAATGTCAAGATCTAGTTGGAAAAAAAAAACACAATGAAAACATTATGTCTCTAATTTTGAAAGCTCGATACAAAAACATACTGGACTTGTAAACTTCGTTGTCATTTCTTGATGTCATCATGTCAGGCGGAAAAGACATGGTTGTGTATTGTATTTTGAGAGACAGAGAGAGAGATTGTTTCTGCTGTTTCTGTTGCATCAGACCGCTATGCCATTCAGATGAAAATAATGCATGGGCGGACAATCGCAACCCACCATCAGTGATCTGTTACAATCCAAAACCTTACTTTTGTCATGCCTGCAGTTACGGTCAAGGCAGCTTTCGGCTGAAAAGGTTTTGTTGTCACTGTTGTCTGTCATTCAGTACAACGCAAGGCTCGTCTCGCCGTGTATGACTTGGGGTCGCAGAGTTAATCAGTGCGGAGATACGATTCACTGATGTATGCACGGTTTAAAATGTCTTGGCGTCACCAATTAACTGCAGACCTAATTACCCTGGCGTGGATAATGAAGCATAACTACAAGCATTACTGATCTTCCCCAACCCCTGACAGTGCATCCGTAAACACATGGCGGGAAAATGACGGTGCAAGCAGTTTGCAAATAACGCTCAATCAACTGTCCGGCAACTGTTCATGTCTGTTGTTTTCCTTCAACAATCATTCTGGCACTGGGCCATGGGATCTGTCACAGGGTCAGCATTCACAGGCTCCTTAATACCTGTGACACAACAGACAGGCTGGATGTGCGGAAAATTCAGCAGTATGAAAAATTACCAACGACCGTACGCATAACATATCCATGACCATGTTACTTGTTAGCCATCAGACAATCTTCTTTGCTCCTCCATGATCAGTGAAGAACAGTTTCCAGGAGGTGAAACACCAGTGATGTGTGAAGAATTTCTGAGCATAATTGCTGACGACCGAAATGGGTGACTGACCAGAATATCTCGCTGTCAAGTTGAAATAATGAAACGTTGTCTACTCTGGCGAGAAACAACTACTTTTTTCGACAGTTCCACCATTGCATTTCAAAATATTTATTTCATTATAGCATTTTTGTTTATCCACAAAGACTGTGACCGCACACGCAGGGACACACACGAAACAACAACAACAACACATAAAACACCCAACAACAACAATGTGCAAAACAAGAACAAACTATAAGTCCATTCAAACCACCCAGCAAGGTCATACTCACGTTGCTCTGGTGAAGATTTCATTGAAGTAACGATCGTAGAGGTTCTTGAGGATTCCCTTCCAGGGATCGTACTTCTTCATGGTGCGGTAAACTCCCAGCTCCAGGGGCAGGATGTGGGCCCTCTCTGCACAGCACAGCGCAGCACGTGCACCGTCACCTCTCTGACAGGCCTCACCCACCGCCCCCTCACCCACCTTCCATCTCATTGACTTTCTCGTAAGAAATAAAAATGTGGGCATGGGAGGGTATAGGGATGTGTGCTGATGCCTGACTAACACACAAGTCCAATGCACTGTTCAAGCCTTGATACACAGCAACGTGTGTGTGTGTGTGTGTGTGTGTGTGTGTGTGTGTGTGTGTGTGTGTGTGTGTGTGTGACAGAGGGGAGAGGGTGGATAAGAAATTCTGAATAAGAAATTCAGAGAGAGAGAAAACGAATGTTCTATCTATTGATCAGGCCTTTGGTCTACATCAATGGAGGTTAAGTTGATTCGTCGCTGACAATCGGTTCCGGATAAGTAAATTGTGTGTGTGTGTGTGTGTGTGTGTGTGTGTGTGTGTGTGTGTGTATGTGTGTGTGTGTGTGTGTGCGTTCGTGCGTGCGTGCGCGTGATGTGTGTGTGTAACAGGGAGAGAAAAAGAGTGAGATAGAGAACATACAGAGGCCAGAGAGAGAGAGAGAGAGAGAGAGAGAGAGAGAGAGAGAGAGAGAGTGGGAGACAAAGAAAGAGAGTGAGCCAGAGAGAGACAGAGAGAGATACTGACTTAGAGGCAGTGTGGAAGAGACAGAGAAAGGCCAGCATCCCCTTTGGATTGTGACAAGGCAGAGGTGGTACAAGGATTTTATGCCTGTTCGTTTTCACAGCAAAAGCCCATGTCTCGTGTAAGCGATAGCGACATCCCATGCCTCTCTGACAATAACCAGTGACTTCAGCATCCAATCTCCAGTCACAGCAATGCACATGTGCGACAGAATAGTGTTTGGCAGGAGCGGGGCGCCGACAACTCGTGCAGTGTTTTACGCAAGATCGATCTGTGTCAAAACAACCCATCAGTACTGCCGAAAACAGTGCGCTGACACAAAATGAGGCAGCAATTATTTCCTTTTACTGATACAAAACAGGGCAGCAATTATTTCCTTCTGATCCTTTAATCTTGGAGGCCTGGATGGGAACAGGTATGGGAGGAGAGGGGAGGAAGGAAGCGGAGGCGGAAACGTGAATGTCATTCCGGATGGGATGGGGGGTGGCTGTTTTGGATAATTTGCTTGAGGACTGCTTGGTCAGTCCTGGATGTCTGCGACACACGTGACGTCACACCGTCTCTGATTCTGACGGACATCAGCATGTGCATCCCCTTGACCTGGGCGTGTGGACAGACAGCAAAAAACAATGAGTCTGGCTGACACACGTTTTCTGACAACACACACTTGAACTTGCACTTTAACCCTCATTAACATTATACAGGTCTTAATATGTCTGTAGTGCTCCAAAGTTGAGCGTTTCAGAAACCTTTCATAGTGTTACAAAGTACAGGCAGGGCAGTCTTGGTCAACTGGGCTGTCAACGCGTGCACTGTGATGCGAGGAGCAATTCTGGTGTGATGATCGCTTTCAGCACAGAGATATAGGGGAGAGAGAGAGAGAGAGAGAGAGAGAGAGAGAGAGAGAGAGAGAGAGAGAGAGAGAGAGAGAGAGAGGCGAAACGAAACGAAATTTTATTTCACCAGGGTAATGAGATAAGCAAGTACACATGCTTTTTTTCCACCCAACCCTGGACAAAGAGAGAAAAAAGAAGAAAACACACACACACACACACACACACACACACACACACACAAACCACGCACAAATTCGCAATTATCAAGTACAAGAAAAAAGTACTATTAAAATAAATAAATAAATAAATAAAAAGAAGGAAGGTAACGGGGGGGAAGGAGATAATCCATCGACCACAAACAAAATTACATACACACTCGCACACTCGGGGAAAAAAATGTTACAAAGGGAGATAGAAAAAAATTAAAGAAAAAAAAGGCAGGCATGATATACTACTCACACACAGGCAAACTAGAAACATCAGTGAGACAACCAAACATCAGAAAAACAAAACAAAAAACCCCACAGGTATTGACTTGAAGAGAATAAATCAGATATTGTGATGTGTTACCTTTGAGTTCAGGCTTTTAAAAAGGAACGTTTTGTAAGCTGATTTAAATGAGCTGATCCTGCTTATATTTTTAATGTATTCTGGTATGGAGTTCCAAAGTACCCTCCCCCCTCCCCCGTGAGTATGCCAGACTAGTTTTAAACAGATCGATTCTTGTTTTTTTTCTTTATAATGATATTATTTGTATACCTGGACTGATTCAAGGGGAACCGTGCAGTCAGTGAAGAAGGAGCAAATCCATTTTGTATTCGATACATCATAATTGCTTTATTGTATTGCAGTTTGTATGTTAAGGGAAGGATATCAAGTGTAATGTAGTCTTCGGGTGTCAATGTAGAAGATTTAAGGAGTACAACTATAAGGGCTCACTTATGAATTCTGACTAGTGGCTTCAATGTCCTGGCGCTACAAAAGGTCAATTAAAGTGGATGCATAATCTATCGCAGATTGAATATGTGCGTGGTAGAACAGTTTTCGTGCATTAATATCAAGAAAATGCTTAACTCTAGATAACTGGAACACTTTTTGGGAGACTTGCTTGCATAAACATTCAATATGAGGTGTCCAGGAAAGGTTGTTATCTATGGTAACTCCCAGAACTTTGTGATTACTTACTTCATCTATCTTCTTATCACCTATATAAATGGACGGTATACTAAAATCAATATTTTGTCGTTTTTGTTGAGAAGTAACTATCACGTGTTTAGTTTTTTGCTCGTTTAAAGCTATGTGGTTTTTTTCCGTCCATCTGACCAACTCATCAACATTTTCTTTAAGGCTAATAGATAATTCTTTCAGGTCAGAGTGATTCGAATGAACAGAGGTGTCATCAGCAAAAAGTTCACACCAAGACTTTCGTAATAGATAGAGGAAGGTCGTTAATATATAAAGAAAAAAGAAGTGGACCAAGCACTGATCCTTGAGGAACACCAAATAGTTGTGTCTGAAATCCAGATTGTGCATTGGTTAGAGAAACAGTATGTTGGCGATTAGTGAGAAATGATTTGATGAGAGATAAAGCATGTTCGGAAATTATGTAAAGTGTTAGTTTTCTTAGTAATAGGCTATGATCAACAACATTAAACGCTTTTGCAAAATCAACGAACAATACTGCTGTGAATTTGTTGTAATTTATGGTCATAAGCCACTCATCTACTAGATTAATCAGTGCGGTATGGCATGAATGATTTATTCGAAACCCAGATTGGTTAGGATGGAGTAAATTATATTTTGAAATATGAGACACGAGATGCTTATAAATGTGTTTTTCCAAAGGTTTTGAAAGAACTGAAACTATTGAAATAGGCCTGTAGTTAGAAGGATTAGTTTTATCGCCAGATTTATACAGTGGGATTATTTTCGCTTGTTTAAGATGATTAGGAATGTAATTTTTATCAATACAAAGATTGTATAAACAAGTTAGGGAATCGGCAATGATAGGAGCACAGGATTTTAAGATTTTACTATCTATGCCATCAAGACCTCGTGTGCCTGTTTGTTTTAGGTGTATGAGATAAAAAATAAATGTCGTGTACGGACACTGGTGGAATGTTTAAGTCTGATGTTATGTTTTTGGAATTACAAAATTCTTTCAATGACGCGAGATCGTTAAATTGGGAGCTATCATTTTTTAAGGTTAAATTAGAAACATTGGAAAATGGTAATTTAGGTCATTGATATTTATACTGCTTGCATCAACTAATACTTTATCAATTCTTTTTCTTGTAAGGGTGTTTATGGCCTTCCATATCGATTTTGAGTCATTCTTAGTTCGGAAAGAAAACAGATTCCGGATATATATTTCTTTTTTGATGAGCGAAGAACTGCAACCACTTTATTTCATTGTTTCTTAAATTTTTTATATTGTTTCGTTTTTAGAAGATTATTTCTAAAATGTATGGCTTTTAGAATTTCATCAGTTAACCAAGGAGGATTAGGGGTATGTTTGACTCTTGGTTTTGAATGGAGCATGCTTATCATATACATTAATGAATGTTTTATGCCAAAATTCTAGGGCCTTGTCAGGGTCAGTGAACTGATATATATTTGACAGGGATGACTGAGCTAAGTCAGAGAGAGAGAGAGGGGGGGGAGGGGGAGAGAGAGGGGGGGGGGAGAGAGAGAGAAGAGAGGGGGAGAGAGAGAGAAGAGAGGGGGAGAGAGAGGGGAGAGAGAGATGGGGAGAGAGAGGAGAGAGAGAGAGAGGGGAGAGAGAGAGGGGGGGAGAGAGAAGAGAGAGAGGGGGAGAGAGAGAGAGGAGAGAGATGGGGAGAGAGAGAGAGAGGAGAGAGAGAGGGGGGGGAGAGAGAGAGAGAGGAGAGAGATGGGGAGAGAGAGAGAGAGAGGAGAGAGAGAAAGAGAAAGAGAGAGTGAGAGAGAGAGAGGACAAGGACAATAACTATTCTTCATTAACGAGGGAATCAGATAAGTAACCTAAACAGTTTTTTTCACATCCATCTTCGCCCTAAAGCTCGATTAAAATGAAAGAAGTAAATATTATAAATGAAACGATGAAAATCAAAACATGATGGAGAGAGAGAGAGAGAGAGAGAGAGAGAGAGAGAGAGAGAGAGAGAGAGTGAGATATTTTATTCACTTAAGGCCGTGGCCCCATACGAAGAGGGGCAACAACAGAGTTAATAATCAATACATAGATGAGCACCACAAGTCCTCAAAAAATTTAAGATTTCAGAGACACTCGCAGCTGAAATGCTTTGAACAGATAAAGTGCCAAACTCCGAACGACATTTTCATTGCTAGAAGCCATCAGTAGACCTAATCGGAAGAAACATGGATCTGTGTGATACTTCTTATGTAAGAATTTCACACGGAGATGATGCAAAGCAGAACACATCAAAACAAAATGAACTTCATCTTCAATAGAGGCTTTGCACAATGGACATAACAAAGCAGATTTCTGTATATTGTTGTAGCCAAACTTATGAACATTAATTTCAGTTATACCAAATCTAAATCTGGTCAAGATGTATCGTAAATAACGATCTAAATTAAAAGACAGATATGTCTTCACTAAATGAGTCTAACTATACACTCTCTCTATATATATATCATATCTGTCACTGTACTTGATGTGGTTTTCCCAATCTTGCCATCTGCAGTCAATCTTGCCATCTGCATACCCAAAACCATGTTCAAATAAACATAATCGTACATTAGAAACCCAGTTATTTTTTCCCTTCAAGTCTAAATCATACAACATGTCATAAGCTTTTCGTGGTAATCTATCATTATTCATTTTTAGTAATATTAGCCAATAGCTCACGCATCTAACTTAATATAAATAGGATACCTATTCGTCTCACCATAAACTAAATTATTTGGTGTTCTCATACTAACTCCTAAAAACGTTTTAGCCCAAACAAATGCACTGACTCACAATGCACTTTTTTTTTCTTTTTCTTTTTTTTATCAAGTCCCCACAGTTCAGATCCATATTGCACAATGGCTTGCATCTGAGCATAAAAAATGTTAAGAAAAGGATTTTTTTTTAAAATTGCTATTCAATACAAATAATTTCCTTAACACAAATATCAGTGCATTCTTTGCTCCACTAGACATATCTCTACCTGCTGCTTCAAAAATTAAACGGGTTGAAAAAAGGATTCCAAAGTATTTGTAAGCATTCACAACAGACAGTGCAGCACCATAAAAAAAACACCTTTCCCTCGCAGCCAAATACCCCCCCCCCCCGCCCCCCCCCACCCCCCTTCCTAAATACAATAATATTACTTTTATTTAAATTAACACATAACTGTAATTCATTTGCTGCATTTTTCAGGTCGTTTAGTTTCAGAGCATGTTCACTTGCCTTACCTCATAACGTTGAAGTACAACTGATGTGGGATTCGACATGAGCATTGAAAAATAACTTTCAACAATGAAGAACCTGATTTCATATTTTCTGTTTGTTTTTTTCTTTCTTTATCATATCCCTCATAAGGAACATACACCCACCCACACACCCACACCCACACGAGCAACCAAAAACTCACACATCACCATACGTGTACTAAATACCAAATACTAAAGTAATTGCTGAAATTGTCCGTGAAACGAGAATAGTCAACTGTGAACACTTTTTAAGCACTCTGCAGAAACTGTGCATGTGTGGGAAAACTGAAGTGAAAAAAAGACAAAAAAGGGAAAAAATGACAAAACATACTGGCCGAAGAAGGCACGTGAAGCAGTAAAACAAAGTATCAGTGCTCCATGATCTGCATGCAACTGAGGCAAAAGCAAAAAACAAACAAAACAAAACAAAAAACACACAAAAAACAACAACAACAAAAAACCCAAAACATGCAATAATGAAGATTCAAAAAGTGTTTTATTTTAGACAGTTGGATACTATTCTTTTGAGAGAGTGTGAGTGAGAAAGTGTGACTGAGAAAGGAAGAGAGAGAGGGGAGAGTGTTGGACTGAGTGGTGGAGTTGAAACCAAATAAAGACGATCATAATGTTAAGTTAAACATTTTCAGCTGATGACTCCAGCCAGTTCATACGTTTCTTCAGTCCCAATTTGGACAGTTGACGACTGGTCTGAAATCATTTCCACCTGCGTGTTACATTCAGTCGGCGTATTTGATGACCAAAAATTGTACACTTCCGAGGATGCCCCGAGTGATTTTGACCAGCTTCTGATTATGTTGCATTGATGTGTTCTACAAGTTTTGATGCCTGTATTAATTTTCAAGTACTGCCATAACTGCTCTCAGTTGACGGTTTTTACCGGAATCAAGTCTCGGTTGTTGGTCCCACAAATACCAACATATCCAAAATTACAACCTTCGTGATTTCTGACCAGTCAAAAATTATTATTTTGCCAGCTGAACTGTACTGATGTTGCATTCTGCTTGATTCAGAGTGATCAGGTCGATAACATCTGACTGGGTCTGCTTTCGGGAGTTGCAAAACAGGTTTTCATAAGATCAGTCAATCTGATGTTGTCACACACACACACAAACACGCACGCGCACACACACACACACACACACACACACACAAACAAACACGCACGCACACACACACACACACACACACACACACACAGAGCACGAGCGGCAGCAGCAACAGCAGTGGTGGTGGTTGCTTAAACAATGATATTGTTGAACAGCAGCAACACTATGCAGGTCTGTAATAATACCAGTACTACAGTTATGTGATTTTCTTTCTAAACCTGTCCCACACAACTGCCAGCACCACACCACCCCACCCCCGTTCCTGGCGGTTATTTTACTCCTTTCATATCTCATTCCACGGCAATGACTTTTTATGAGATAGAGTAATGAAACAAGCAAACAAAACCATACTTTTTCTTCTTCTTCTTTTATTTAAAAAAATTAAACACAATCATAAGACTGAAAAATCTAGGAAGATGCAAAATGGCATTTCGAAGATTCAAAGAAATTTATCCCGAGGATACAATAACAATACGCAATCATTGAATAACAACTTCAGTCCAACAATGTCACCGACCGAAACAAGCACACACACACACACACCGCGCGCGCGCGAGCCACGCACGAATTATAATTTGTATCCAAACTTCAACGTACTGGCAAGTATGTTCTGGATGTAACTTAAAGTTACACACCCTGTCCAAGATTTATGAATTTATGAATTCTTCCCAGCACGAAATAAACTGTATAAACCAAACATTAACAAATGCGAATTATATCTACGTGGTATCAATTTATTTCGAATTACAATATTTTAGGACATTCTAAAACAAAATGAAATTCTTCCCCAACACTTCCCATATTACACTCCTTGCATAAATGTTTTCTCTGTTTTCGCCTTACCTTCTTCCAATTTCGATCTGCAGATCATGATTACTGCAACGAAACTTTGTAAAAGGATACATGTATGTATCTGGAAGTTGTGAGATGACAAACGTTAAGTTTTATGCTTCTATCGATCAGACATTTTGTACTGTCTTCGAGCGATTTTTTCCATGACTGGATGTACATATCTTGTGGACTTTGCGTGATACTTCGACAAAAGAAATCCTTACAACGGAATGTGTGTGAAAACAGAACACGTCAAAAACACTGTTAATCAAAATATTCTCGATGAAGTCTAGCCACTTTGATGGGAAATCTGTACATGAAAACATATGTATAAAGCAGAATATGCTTTACATGATAATTTATCAATTGTATCGTCAATTAATCCTGAACAAAAACCTACCATTCTACACTTAACAAGAACCAAAACGGGAAACATATCCATTTTTCAAGCAACATATTTGACTTTGTGTTTCAGTGTAAATGGAAAGGTGTTTTCAGAAACTTCATTAATTTTGTAGTTTTTCTAACACATTAAGATTCTCATATCCCCATACAGCAGAACGGGCATAACCATTTTTCTGATATATGTCTAAAACAACGTGTAGGGATAGTTCCTTATTTCTTGCAGTTTGTAACAACGAAAACATGATCATATGCTCTCTTTTTAGCTTTAGAGAATGTACCAGTCCCACTGAATTCTATTCAGTACTATTTGTATTTGTAGTTCTTTTTATCGCAACAGATTTCTCTGTGTGAAATTCGGGCTGTTCTCCCCAGGGAGAGCGCGTCGCTACACTACAGCGCCACCCATTTGTTGTATTTTTTCCTGCGTGCAGTTTTATTTGTTTTTCCTATCGAAGTTGATTTTTCTACAGAATTTTGCCAGGAACAACCCTTTAGTTGCCGTGGGTTCTTTTACGTGCGCTAGGTGCATGCTGCACACGAGACCTCGGTTTATCGTCTCATCCGAATGACTAGCGTCCAGGGCACCACTCAAGGTCTAGTGGAGGGGGAGAAAATATCGGCGGCTGAGCCGTGATTCGAACCAGCGCGCTCATATTCTCTCGATTCCTATGCGGACGCGTTACCTCTGGGCCATCCCTCCACTTACGTGAATGAATTCACAACATCTATTATTTCTAAACCAAATTTAAACTGACCTTGTGTTTTCTATTTAGAACTGAAGATTACAATTTTGGTTTTTGAGGCATTGACTTCAAGTAAACTATCTAACATACAAGTAAATAATTTACCAAGACAACTTAAAAGTGTAACATATCCTATTATCACAGTCAGTTTTGTTTCCTTTTCCTCCACAACTGGGTTCAACCATACCGGAAATTAATAGTTACAGTATCAATATCTTTATCACGGCCAACTCTCCCATTATATGAGTAAAGAATGTGACTTGCGAAATCCCAACAACCGATATCCGTAATTTTTCATTTCATGTTCATTCTTTAAATATCTATGGGTGGGTTTATAGTTATCACCAGAAAAAGATTCTAGCAGTTCAGTCACATCACTACGCAAATCATCTTCTGAGAAATTGTCGTTTCTTTTTAACATAGGCATTAAAATCACCAAGCAGTAGTATGTGACAGTATTTATAGTAAAATACAGAATGCATATGGCCATAACATTCAGAAATTGAATAAGACCATTGTCTTTTTTGTTATCTTATGATTCTTATCTTATGTGGCTCAAAAGGGCTTTAAGGAGAGTTTACACACGAAGAAGGGGGAGGAGAAAAAGAGAGAGAATCACCATTTCCATCACCATCATCATCACCATCACAGCCTGCTGAACCCCCACCTCCTTACCACCAGCACCACCCACCCCACCCTACATCGCTCCACAAACAGAGCCACATTCACGCCCCTGACTCCCCCTCACCTTGCAGCTCCTCAGCCTGGAACTCCAGGCTCTGCTGGGCACACTGCTCCTCCTCAAAGCCTACACACGCCCTCCTCTGTTTCAGCATGGGGCAGTGACGGCCGCCGTTCTCCGGGTACATCCGCACCGCCCTGTACCGCAGCCGTTTGCCGAAACCACAGGGGTTGCTGCATTTGGACCACGGGCCCCACGTGTCCACTGAGCAGTCCTGGGCTGAAACACAGCGCAACACAACACGTTGATACGTATGTTACATGCATAACACAGCGCAACACAACACGTTGATACGTATGTTACATGCATAACACAGCGCAACACAACACGTTGATACGTATGTTACATACATAACACAGCGCAACACAACACGTTGATACGTATGTTACATACATAGCACAGCGCAACACAACACGTTGATACGTATGTTACATACATAGCACAGCGCAACACAACACGTTGATACGTATGTTACATGCATAACACAGCGCAACACAACACGTTGATACGTATGTTACATACATAACACAGCGCAACACAACACGTTGATATGTATGTTACATACATAACACAGCGCAACACAACACGTTGATACGTATGTTACATATACAGCACAGCGCAACACAACACGTTGATATGTATGTTACATACATAACACAGCGCAACACAACACGTTGATATGTATGTTGCATACATAACACAGCGCAAACACAACACGTTGATACGTATGTTAAATATACACATAACACTGTGCAAAGACACACGTTGTTACATACATAACACAGCACACACACAACACACACGTTGATACGTATATTAAATATGTGACACAGCGCAAACACAAGACGTTGATACATATGGTATACATATATACATAACACAGCACAAACACAACACACACGTTGATACGTATGGTATTACATGACACAGCACAAACACACGTTGATGCGTATGTTATATACATAACACAGCGCAAACACAACACATGATGCATATGTAATATTCCTGTCACTACAACGCAGCACAAAGACAACACGTTCTATGTTTGTTGTATACATGCCACTGCAACACAGTGCAAACATAACGTTGATATAACAGGATGTTGTCGCCTAGAAGTAACAACTACACAAAGAAATACTCGATTCCCAGATACCAGTATCCCAAACATCGCGCAAACATAAACACGTAGGATATCAAACAGCAAACAGCATTATGCTTCTCTCCACCTCTCCCCATAATCACGTAGGATATCAAACAGCAAACAGCATTATGCTTCTCTCCACCTCTCCCCATAATCACGTAGGATATCAAACAGCAAACAGCATTATGCTTCTCTCCACCTCTCCCCATCTCTCGCGTGACACATCGCCAAAAACTCTGGCGCAACAAAAAAGCGGACTTGACACTCCGCTCGCTCCACGTGTCCACAACCGGGAGTGGGTCGTCGTCAAGAGCAACGCGAAGGACGCCTCAGCATCAGCAAACACCTCCACCCGCCCCTCGCCCTCACTGTCACCCTGACAAACCACACTGTAACTATGTTTGATGTATTACGTAACACTCACTCACTCGCGTGGTCATCCACAAATCTGGGACATTGTGCAAGAACGTTTGATCAGGTTTGTATCATTATCATTGTTGACACCAAAATGTGACATTCTACCTTTTGCTTGCATATATATGACATTGACCCACCTCTCCATATACCATACAAATCGGGGTGAATTTATTTGTTTCAAAATAATCTTATTAAAACGTAGTTATATCTTCAGGGAAAAACACCCAAAAGGATCCATGGGTAGAATAATTGCAATGGTAGTGATATACTAAAGTACTTCTTAATACCCCTGCGGTACCTACTTTAAAAACTGATTACACTCTACACCGTACTAAGAAAATATATTTAAAATTCTTGTGCAGAACGGCATGCAAAGCTCAGTGTTCAGTGGAGGAAGACAAGGGTGGGTTGCAACTGGCCAACTGCCCACTGCTGTGTGGGGGTTTCCATGGCAACCATACACCACAGACTGCTGACAGTCACAGGCATGAAGCGTGAACAGCTGGCACACTGACCAGCGGAGCGGACACAGCACACGGTCTGCATCACCCGCTGAGGTCCGCACGGGGTTCTCCACCACTGCCCAGTGCCCATTTATTGTCAGACACCGGACACAATGCCCACACTGCTGTCCTGCCCTCTGACCCCACAGTCACCGTCACTGTCGCAGTGGTGTGGAGTACTGCCCATTCAATAGACTCTCCGTTCCGCGGCCATCTTGAATCTTGCGCATCTAATTTTAACTCAATCGCGAGCTATAACAAAGGCGATTGTCATTGGCAAAAGCAGTAAACATGAGCTGTCCTGTATGTCTTCGGTTGACAGCTCCCATTGCTACAACCAAACTCTGTACAATGAAGTGCCACATAACAAAACAAAATGTGAGGTAAAAAGCCTGCTGTTTCGTACGTTCTGCCTCTCTGGATCGCCTTTGTTGTTCATAATTTCGGAGAGCTAATCAACTTCGAGAGCACAGATGACGTGACGCGCCTCCAGAAGTCATACGGAACTCTCCAGTGGTCTGTTTGTTCATCACACGTGATCAGTAAAAAGCAACATGTCTTGACAAAAAACTAACCACCAACAACAAAAAACACCTGCACTGCCTCTAACTAAAGAACGTGGCGTTGAGTTGACTGATGATCAACCGAACACAAACACCGAGTCGAATAAAGCCTGCTTGGAACAGCGGTGTGTTCATCATCACTTAAACGTTTAAAGTCTAATGAACACGAGTAAACAAATTGAAAGACATCGAACAGGCAAACCAACATTAAAAATGGGGAAATATAAAAAGGACAGGAATGGATTTAAAAATGAAAAAAAGATGCAATGGAGCACATGGTTCTCAACTCGCATTGCAATCTCCCTTTTTTTTCTTGAATCAATTACCGGCAACCACTGGTCATGCTCAGCACAGAGTGACTGTCCGCTGCTTGAGAATGAGCCGAGATCCAAACTTTTACCAATCTTCCGCGATGGTGAGTCTTTTGATTTTATACATAACAGCATTCGAAGAACGGCCCGGTAATCTCCCATGCAGAATAGAAGCCACTTGTGCTCAGTAACTGGACACAGAGAGTTAGGGTGGAAGGGGTTGGGGGGGTCGGGAAGGTCAGAACAGACGAAGGAAAGGGTCAGGTTGGGGAGCCGTCGGCACGCATTGGCCCTCAACACCTGCGCATGCATGAAGAGGCAGTGAGCAGACTTCCCGTCATGTCTCGGGTTCATGATTCAGTGGTCGGATTGACTGGAGTGGACACACAGTCGTCTCACCATGAACGACTTTGGGCTTCAGCAATCAGGCTGACGGAATGCGCAAAATGTCTCAAGGCCTGGAGACAGTGGCGCTTTGAATGGTTTTCACTTCCTTCTCGTCTCTTGACATCCTTGGATGGCAGATTGCAAGCGCTGTCGTTCTGACAACTGCAACCAACTGCAGGAAAGCACAGTTGTGAACTGGTCTTATTGTCGAAGATTGGTGACCGTTCTTCACCTGAGCTTAACAAAAAACAGTGTTCACTCTGTTGTAATTATGACACACCCCTATCCCTCCATTTACACACACCCCGCCCTTATAGTTAGTGATATACACACATATTATGTATACAGGAGCACGCACACTGACACGCACACGCGCGCGCGCGCGCGCGGCGCATACATCTTATTCGTAATACCACTTAAAATGGAATGACGTGAAACCGAAGACACATCTTCCACAGCACCCGAGACAACTAAAACTTGACTTTCCTGACTTAGATCCCCGTTGTACCTGGTGGGTTAATGGTGGAGACTTGATTTGTCTTGATTAGCTTTTCCTCCCACCAACCCAGAGTTTGACCTGAATGGGACAAAATTTTGGGGGAGGGTGGGGGTGGGGTAAGAACCGGATGCCTGTAGTATATACGCACACATATGCTGATTATCGCGGGTGTGTTCAAGCCACCACTTTCCACATTCTTCGTTTTGATACAGCAGCTGCTCAGCAAGTACATGTAGCGATTTGTTGTCGCCATTTTTATTTTCTATACGCTTCAGAGTGATGCAGGCATACAGACCCCAGTGTGGAGGAAAAGAACTTTGAAGAGCAACACAAGCAAGTTTTGTTTCTGTCCTCCTCAGTCTTCTTTCTTCAATCAATCAATGTGCCGGTAGACACCAGTGTGTGACGTTGAGAATCCATACTGCAAGATTTTTTTGGTTGTTCAGCAGCATTAAAAGTTGCATGCTGGCAATCGAAAGAATTGTCAATACGTATTCGCGTTATAGAAATAGCCGAACACTGCGTTTTCAAATGTACCCTCCTTCTGCTCATCCAGCCATGCTGCCCAGTGAAACCAATGGTAGCACTGGCTGAACGTGCTCTACAGTGAGTGCTGACAACGTGCTCCACAGTGAGTGCTGACAGTGAGTGCTGACAACGTGCTCCACAGTGAGTGCTGACAGTGCTGACGTGCTCCACAGTGAGTGCTGACAGTGAGTGCTGACAACGTGCTCCACAGTGAGTGCTGACGTGCTCCACAGTGAGGGCTGACAGTAAGTGCTGACAACGTGCTCCACAGTGAGTGCTGACAGTGCTGACGTGCTCCACAGTGAGTGCTGACAGTAAGTGCTGACAACGTGCTCCACAGTGAGTGCTGACAGTGCTGACGTGCTCCGCAGTGAGTGCTGACAGTGAGTGCTGACAACGTGCTCCACAGTGAGTGCTGACAGTGCTGACGTGCTCCACAGTGAGTGCTGACAGTGCTGACGTGCTCCACAGTGAGGGCTGACAGTGCTGACGTGCTCCACAGTGAGTGCTGACAGTGCTGCCGTGCTCCACAGTGAGTGCTGACAGTGCTGACGTGCTCCACAGTGAGTGCTGACAGTGAGTGCTGACAACGTGCTCGACAGTGAGTGCTGACAGTGCTGACGTGTTCCACAGTGAGGGCTGACAGTGAGTGCTGACAACGTGCTCCACAGTGAGGGCTGACAGTGAGTGCTGACGTGCTCCACAGTGAGTGCTGACAACTTGCTCCACAGTGAGTGCTGACAACGTGCTCCACAGTAAGTGCTGACAGTGCTGACGTGCTCCACAGTGAGTGCTGACAGTGAGTGCTGACAACGTGCTCCACAGTAAGTGCTGACAGTGCTGACGTGTTCCACAGTGAGGGCTGACAGTGAGTGCTGACAACGTGCTCCACAGTGAGTGCTGACAACTTGCTCCACAGTGAGTGCTGACAACGTGCTCCACAGTGACGGCTGACAGTAAGTGCTGACAACGTGCTCCACAGTAAGTGCTGACAACTTGCTCCACAGTGAGTGCTGACAACGTGCTCCACAGTAAGTGCTGACAACGTGCTCCACAGTGAGTGCTGACAGTGCTGACAACGTGCTCCACAGTGACGGCTGACAGTAAGTGCCGACAACGTGCTCCACAGTGAGTGCTGACAGTGCTGACGTGCTCCACAGTGAGTGCTGACAGTGAGTGCTGACAACGTGCTCCACAGTGAGTGCTGACAGTGCTGACGTGCTCCACAGTGAGGGCTGACAGTAAGTGCTGACAACGTGCTCCACAGTGAGTGCTGACAACGTGCTCCACAGTGTGCTCCACAGTGAGTGCTGACAACGTGCTCTACAGTGAGGGCTGACAGTGAGTGCTGACAACGTGCTCCACAGTGAGTGCTGACAGTGCTGACAATGTGCTCCACAGTGAGTGCTGACAACGTGCTCCACAGTGAGTGCTGACATGTCTGTGCTGACCTGGTGCTATGGGTTCAGTGACCCCATTCAACAATACCCCTTCCCCACCTCCATGTCCGCCGTCATTGTGGGACTGACATGAGCCTATTGTAGCAGTGATATACCACGTGACACAGGTCGCTGCTCTCCTTACCTGCTGTCAGGTCCGAAGGGACAACCACTGACCCCCTCCCCTTAAACACGTGCTGTCTGACACAAGGCTCAGCTCGGAAGTTCACACTTCGGTTTGAAAAAACATACACAGCAAAGACTGCTACCACCTTATCGTATATTGAGATATGAAAAATAGTAGTGTAAATGTGTTTGACCCGTTCTCTCCCCCCCCCCTCCCCCCGTCTCTCTCTCTCTCTCTCTCTCTCTCTCTCTGCTGCACACGTTTCCGTTAGTGCACACACCATCACCATGTGGTCGGCCACCACTTATGCATACCCCCTCCGACCTCCCGCCCACCCCTCCCCCACCCCCACTTTCCCCGGCCATGAAAAGTGATTCGATTATTACTCGTGCGGCTTTATGACAAATCCTTGCGAAATACAGTTCTATTTTTGTGCTACAATTTACAAAACAGAATGTGACAATTAAGAAGTAATCCACAAAACAAACATTGGCCAACCCAATAACACATCTGTTTGAGTGGAGAGAGTTGGTTGTCGCGCAATCTGAGCTGTTCCCTGCACTACTTGATCAAACAACACAGTTCGCCCGGAGCTGTTTACTGATCCTTCAGCGGACCACTGTTTTGTTGTTGACGCCGTCACACTACACTGGGTCGTTGTGGAGGAAGACGTCATTGATCCCACAATGCTGACATGTGGCCCTCAAAGCCTTTCCACCAAACACACTTCAATAGACCAACAATCAATCTTATTCCAGCAAAATTATTATAAACTAAACCTTTACACAGCTACAATGTAAACATTCACTTTTTGTCAACAATGATACATACATACATACTTACATGCATATATATATATATATATATATATATATATATATATATATATATATATAATCGTGAAACGTAAAAAATATTATTGGTATTTATATAGCGCACCATTCAGCTTATCGTGCTGACCACAGCACCGAAACCACTCTCCTCCACAGCCTGAATAATCTACTGCTAGCGTCCGACTCGGGACAAATTTCCCTTCTCACTCTTCTCGACTTGTCAGCCGCATTTTCCTCGATAGAACATTCAATCCTTCTTTCCCGTCTTCATTTTACATTTGGTATCAACGGCACTGTTCTCAAATGGTTTAAATCTTATCTCACTGATCGATTCCAGTCTGTCATTGACGATAATTTCCAGTCTGAACCCGTTAAAATTGAACATGGAGTCCCACAGGGATCTGTTTTAGGCCCAGTGCTCTTCACACTGTACACTGCTTCTCTCGCTGAAATCATCAACCGCCATAATGTCAGTCATCATTCTTATGCTGATGACACTCAACTCCAGAAGAATGATGCCCCTGAAAAATTGTCGTCGCTCTTGCAAGAAACATCCGACTGGTTCCTGGACATTCAAAACTGGATGACTCTAAATAAGTTACAACTGAACGGGGAGCAATGATCATATGAACTAAACAAAAACTCTCTTCTATCACAACTGACACAATCAAACTTGGCAGTACATCCATCCCTCTTTCCAGTTCAGTCATGAACCTCGTTGTTGTCCTTGACAACACACTGTGCACATCAGACAAGTCAATCCTGCTACTGTCAATTGCGGCGCATCAGTTCCATTCGGAAATATCTGTCCACCGACACATCATCTATGCTTGTCGTTTCTCTCATTCTCTCTTGCTTTGACTACTGTAACTCTCTATTGTCTGATTTGCCTGCTTCATCCATTCAGTCCATTCAGCGCATACAAAATTCTGCTGCACGACTCGTCCTCAGAAAGAAAAGATCTGAGCACATCACTCCTCTTAAGCAACATCTGTATTGGCTCCCTGTCTCACACAGAATAAAGTACAAGATCAGCACACTATGTTATGAATGTATTTACAAATTTGCCCCTTCCTGTCTCTGTGGCTGCCTTCACCCCTACTCTCCATATCGCTCTCTATGATTGCTTTCGGATCAACTCTGTTTACGCATACCCAGATTCAAACACTCGACTGTTGGCCGCCGTTCTTTCTCTGTCTCTGGATCTTGCAGTTGGAATGAACTCCCCCCTTCGTTTCGTCAGGCCTCCGCAGTCAGCTCTTCCAAGTCTGGCCTTAAAACCCACCTCTTCCCAAGATAGCTTCCCTCCCCTGCCTCTTCTTGTCTTCAGTTTCTCCAGTTTTAGAGTTATGCATGCGGAAGAATGACTGGTGCGAAAGCACAAGCACAAGATTCAGCGTTATATCAACAGCATTATTATTATTATATTACAGATTGACATAAGTTTACAGTTGGGCCAACAGCAAAGTGGGAACTGTATTTTCAATGGTTTATCCCTTGCAATGGGAAATCACTTACAGCTTAGTCTTTTGTGAAGGACTATGACTCTCAAACTAGGAGGCAAAATTGCACTGGCTCTTCGTGCTGCAGCCTTGGGGAACCATCCCAACGCCCACTGTCCAAAAACCGTCCTGGCCGAGAGAGTGGGGATGTAACTTTCGCTAGACACTTTCCACTATAATCAAATTCTAGCCCAGATAGTCCGGACAGCAGTTGCCTCCTCTGCTGTTCTGATAGTCATAGTCGGACACGACTGACATTCAACATATGTATTTTTTCCTATGTAAAAAGTGTTGTAACTGAATTTTATAAATAGGTACTTGATTGTGCGAACGTGTTTGACAAAATGAGGTACATGTGGTTTGTTCAATAAAATAGGATAACTCGATTGTTCAATAAAACAAGACGACTGTAGCTTGTTCAACAAAAATAGATATCTCTGTGTGTAATTTTTGTTTGGTTTCTTTCTTTTTCTTCTTTTTTTTAAAGATATGTGTGGTTCATCAATACAATTAGTTGATCAATAACATTAAATACCGGTGTTTTGTTCGATAACGCCACACATGTTGCTTCTTCAATGTAACGAGACACCTGTGGCTTGATCAATAAAATGAAATACCTGTGACAATAAAACGAAACACCCATGGGTTGCTCAATAAAATTAGATACACGTATGTTGGTCGATAAAATGATACCAACTGATCAGCAGAATGGTCAAATAAAACGAGACACTAGTGGGTTGATCATGAAAATCACATCTGTGAGTTGGGCGACAGAATGAGGTATGTGTGGGTTGCTCAATAGCAGGAGATACATGTGGCTTGATCAATAAGAGGGTATACATGTGGCTTGATCCATAGCAGGAAATAGCAGGATAGCAGGAGATACCAGTGGCTTGATCAATAGCAGGAGTTACATGTGCTTTAGTCAATAGCAGGAGATACGTGAGGTTTGATCAACAGCATGAGATAGCAGTGGCTTGAACACTAGCAGAAGATGCATGTGGTTTGATCAATAGCTGGTGGTATGTGCATGTGGCTTGATCAATAGCAGGAGTTACATGTGGTTTGAGCAATAGCAGGAGATAAATGTGGCTTGAGTAATAGCATGATACCAGTGGCTTGATCAACAGCAGGAGATACATGTGGTTTGATCAACAGCAGGAGATACCAGTGGCTTGATCAATAGCAGGATATATATGGCTTGATCAATAGCAGTAAATATATGGCTTGATCAACAGCAGGAGATACCAGTGGCTTGATCAAAAGCAGCAGTTACATGTGGCTTGATCGATAGAAGGAGATACATGTGGCTTGGTCAATAGCAGGAGATATATGTGGTTTGATCAATAGCAGGAGATACCAGTGGCTTGATCAATAGCAGGATATATATGGCTTGATCAATAGCAGTAAATATATGGCTTGATCAACAGCAGGAGTTACATGTGGCTTGATCAATAGAAGGAGATACCAGTGGCCTGATCAAACCAGGAGATACATGTGGCTTGATCAATAGAAGGAGATACCAGTGGCCTGATCAAACCAGGAGATACATGTGGCTTGATCAATAGCACGAAATATATGTGGCTTGGTCAATAGCACGAGTTACATGTTTCCGCCAGAAGAGCAATGGCAGAAGGAAAGGAACAGCTGTCCTGTGTCAATTAGCGTGGTTACAGAAACTCATAATGCAATCAAAATATCATAACAAGATGTCTTATTGGGCCAAAATCTGAAACAAAAGAAAGGGGGGTGGGGGTGGGGGGAGAGAATGCGCATATCATTTCATTCAACAAAAGCTGACCTGAAAGTAGTCATGCCACACCCCAGCTGCAGATGAAAGCTACTCTGAAGACATAGTGAAAGGCTTTGAGGATGTACACGACAGGACACTGAAGACAGTTTCGTGCCCCAAGAAGCAGGTAAGCCGACCGCAAACGCCATCTTAGGATTTTGGAGAGAATGAAGTCACCTACCACATCATCAATCAGTTATAAGAGCAATGTTAGCGCCGGACCAGTCAACATGCTGCCATGTCTGAGAATCAGAACTTCAGCAAGAATAACAAGTTTCATCCAAGAAAAGCAAACTCCAGCTAAATTACGCCCCGTGGCTGCTGTCTGTCCAAGCAAAACCGGTGCTCATTCGAACGAACGAAGGAGAGATGTGGCTTCTGTGCTCTGCCCCCCTCTCTGGGGGCATGCAGTGTACCTGTCTTCTGCTGCGTTCTCTCACAAAGTTCAGCCCGAGGATATTGACCTTCAAATGCTGACGGCCGCAATATGGCGAGAAGAGTTTTCCTTGTTAGCGTTTCCCCACCGTATGCCTGCATGATAATTTAGATCAACGTTCAGTTGTGTTCAGACTGACATGATGAGCTGATGTTCAACAGCCATCTTCGTACAAAGTGAAAACAGGTACAAAAAAAATAATGAAAAATGTATGTAAAACAGTGTGTGTGTGTGTGTGTGTGTGGTCTTGTGGTCATTTATTTTTGTCAGTCTGTTCGCAATGCTGGCTGAACCGTTTAGAAAGTGAAGTAAGAAGACGCTAAGTTAATAATGACTTTTTATTTGACTACCCTAAACCTGTAATGTACGCCCCCTGGTCAATCTTTGCTCCTTGACGTTATCCTTCGTACCCCAACATGGGTAAAAGGAAATAAATGCACATTGTTCAGTGGTACACCGGCATTGGTGAAGAACAACCAAAGTTAACAGACACCAGTCCGCTTGTGCTGGTGCTTGAAGTGAGACATCATGCCTGTGGTTTCTTTGGTGCATGGCAGGCTGTGGATGGCGACAAAACAAACCAGAGAATAGGTTGTACCTGTACAACTGACATTTCCAGCCAACAGTGGCTGAAGCAGAAACAAACCCGTGAGCAAACAGTGCTTCCTTAGCGAACTGGATGTCCCCGAGGTTTTCGTTAAGAATATATTCAGCACAGCTGTCATCATAAACATCAGATGTCCGCCCAATCCCATTTCTGTCAATTTTTCATCATTGTGTTGTCAGTTTCCCACTATCATGCATGCTATCTGTGTTCTTGCTTTGTGGCACTGGACAGTTCAGCATCTATACAGATTTATTTTGGAAAACCGTCTCTCTGTCTATCCCTTTCATTTTTTTTTTTTTTTTTTAAATAAAAAGAACATGATGCAATGACACGTCCATTGCATGACGTACCCCCGATCTTAATAACCTTCAGTAAAACCACGATCACATCAGGGGTTGCTTCGAGATCGCGCGCGCGCGCGCGCACACACACACACACACACGCACACACACACACACACACAGACTGGATCCTGTAATGGCCATAACTTGGAGCTTTCAGTACGGAGAGGAGAACCGCCACGAGGAATCAATGACCACATGGCTTCACCGTGACGTCACATGTCCATCATTATATCCTGAAACAAGGGAACCACTGTGGTTGTGGCCAGTCTCCTGGGTGTCGCCACGGGTCGGAGTGGCGCTGGGTTAGAAAATAGGGCGGTGATCGAGGTCCGTGTCAAAGAGACACAATGACACACAGACTGGCAGAAACTAATACATTCGGACTGAGGAAGAGAAAATTTGCTTTAGCGTTCGAGAGGAATGAAAACAAGGGCCGGAAAGCGAAAGGTGTGGGTGAATTGAATAAACAACCAAGGCTGGGTGACAGGGAACACAGATGGTGCTCGCACAACTCCCAATAAAAACAAACACCAGCCGATTCTTTTGCATGCGTGATACGAGTGCGAGCCTTCTGCAAGCCATTGTTTTTGTTATTGGATTAGATTGCAAGAATATGACTGGATGAAATTACCCTCATACTTCTTAACTTCTGTTTACATTGGCACCTTCCACAGTCAGACTCATAGGTTCGACAGTCAGATGCTAGCACGTGCACTGATGTCACGTCATTAACCGCTAGGTATGGCGGAACACTGAAAGCGGCGTCAAAGGCATAACAGGAGCAACTGGAACTCCACTGTCCGGAAAGTTCAAGTCAGAACAATCAGAACGCATGCAAAACAGATCGACTGGAACTAACCCCCACCCCTCTCTCTCTCTTTCTGTTTGTCTGTCTGTCAGTCTCTCTCTCTTTTACATCATTATTCTTGCCCAGAGGGCCGGATGTAAACAAGCACATTGTACTTACTCCTTTACCCTCTTAAAATAAATTTTCGTTCGTTCGCTCATTCGTTCTCTCTCAAGAGACAAGAATCACCAACTTAGTACTCAGTTTAAACCAACATTGCGCAAATTTCTTCAAAACGGAACAGAGTCTCTGTGGGCTTTTCCAAATACAATAGACTGAGCAACACACTAGACGCCACGTTCTTGGCATCAGAGATCTTTTCCCATCCCTCTTGCGGCCAGTCAGTGGCAGCCTCTGTGCGTGTATGTGTGTGTTTGTGTGCATGTGTGGGTCTGTATTTTTGAGTGCGTTTGTGCATGCGCGAGAGTGTAAGTGTACACAAGTGTCAGTAGAGTTCTGTGCACGTGCGTGTGTGTGTGTGTGTGTGTGTGTGTGAGGTGGGGGTGCGGGGGAGGTGGGGTAGAGGATGAGGTATGTGAGTGTATGCATGCCTACACTGTGGGAGCAACAGGATATTGGAAGGTATATATATATATATATATATATATATATATCTTTGTACATATGTGTGTGGAGATATGGGCATATGTGTGTGTGCTTGTACAAGTAAGTGTTCATCTGTGTGTGTGTGTGTGTGTGTGTGTGTGTGTGCCGTGGAAGCTGTGATACGTAGACTAGAAATGAGTGTGTGGAGGAGGGGGGTAGAGGAGGTGCAGGGTAATGTGTGTGGTGTGTGTGTGTGTGTTGGAGCTCATGTACGTTTATATGTATTTGACTGTGCTTTCATATCTGTGAAACTACATGTTCGGTGCATATCTGTTATGCATGTGTGGGTGTATATGTGAATGTGTGTCTTCATGTTTTACATCTATTTGCTTATTTATCTTTTCTTTTTTTTTTCTTTTTTTTTACATTATAGTTATTATTTATTTATTTATTTGTGTAAGCTTATCTATCATTTATTCCCCCCCCCCCCCCTTTTTTTTTTTCCTCAAGGCCTGACTAAGCGCGTTGGGTTACGCTGCTGGTCAGGCATCTGCTTGGCAGATGTGGTGTAGCGTATATGGATTTGTCCGAACGCAGTGACGCCTCCTTGAGCTACTGAAACTGAAACTGAAACTCCTTTCTGTGGCGACTGGTTACCTGGGAAACACAAAAATGAAAGTGTTGGTGAAATACAGATGTCGTTCACTAATCTGTTGTTTGCTATATTCCTCTCCAAACAACTACACGAACATCATCAGCTGTCAGATCAAAAACCCACCAAACATGCCGTTCCCAACAGCGTTAGGCTTAAAGAAAAGGGCTTTGTAAGGAACTCCAGCATGCAGCTTCGCAACAGCGACAAAAAACAAGCTTTCGGGGGGGGGGGGGGGGGGATTCTCTCCTCCCTATCTGTAGCTTTGTATGGGGTTTGTTCGTATAGTTTATTGTTCGAATTCAGCAAGGAATGCATGAATATATTGCCGCTTGTTTTATAAGGTTTCCACCAGCAAAGACTGTCAGAGAAGAGAAAAAAAGATGAGTAGACTATTTTAGAGAATGGGCTGATTTTGATTATCATTTTCTCGAACACTTTTGCAGTTGCGATACAGACATAATCAGTATAGGTACAGAGAAACAAACCATAATGCTTCATGGAGGAATGATAGCTAATGGAAATTATACAGCAATGCAGCCTCAGTCTTTACCTTTGAGCTCAAAGGGGTTGTCTGCACTCTGTTTGCTTCCATTTCCGATCTCTTCGCCCATTTATTCCCAGCTCAAAAACAGCTTTTGAGTGATTGGTTTTTTGTCGCTGTTGCGAAGCTGCATGCTGGAGTTCCTTACAAAGTCCTTTTCTTCAAGCCGAACGCTGTTGGGGACGGCATGTTTGGTGGGTTTTTGATCTGACAGCTGATGATGTTCGTGTAGTTGTTTGGAGAGGAATATAGCAAACAACAGATTAGTGAACGACATCTGTATTTCACCAACACTTTCATTTTTGTGTTTCCCATGTAACCAGTCGCCACAGAAAGGAGTTTCAGTTTCAGTTTCAGTAGCTCAAGGAGGCGTCACTGCGTTCGGACAAATCCATATACGCTACACCACATCTGCCAAGCAGATGCCTGACCTAAATAAATAATAACTATAATGTAAAAAAAAAAAAAAATAAAAATAATAAAAATAAATAAATAAATAAATAAATAAGCAAATAGATGTAAAACATGAAGACACACATTCACATATACACCCACACATGCATAACAGATATGCACCGAACATGCAGTTTCACAGATATGAAAGCACAATCAAATACATATAAACGTACATGAGCTCCAACACACACACACACACACACACCACACACATTACCCTGCACCTCCTCTACCCCCCTCCTCCACACACTCATTTCTAGTCTACGTATCACAGCTTCCACGGCACACACACACACACACACACACACACACACACAGATGAACACTTACTTGTACAAGCGCACACACATATGCCCATATCTCCACACACATATGTACAAAGATATATATATATATACGTTCCAAGATCCTGTTGCTCCCACAGTGTAGGCATGCATACACTCACATACCTCATCCTCGGCATACTAGCTGGATTGTGTCTTCTGCTTGTCCCATCCATGATCTTCCTCGTCCTAGATGGCCACTCCCGACAATGTCTTCCTAGTGTGGGTGAAATGGCTGTGTTGAATAGATGGTTGAGGTTTTTGGGGGGTTTTCTCCCATTCTTTTGTTTCTTTTAGGTCTTTTAGTCGGCATACTAGCTGGATTGTGTCTTCTGCTTGCCCCATCCATGATCTTCCTCGTCCTAGATGGCTGACTTTTGGTTTTTTGACTGCGTCATGTAGTGGGTTTTGAGGGTTTTCTAATGCTTTGAAGTAGGTCTTAACCTGTTCTAACTTGTTTCTGGCCTGCACCGAATGAAGGTCAAGCAGTATCGCATGGTTTCTGTGGGCGTGTCTTTTGTTGTTCCAAGGATCAGCCTCATAGCTTCATTTTGAACTCTTTCTAATTTTAGGAGGTTGCTTTGAGACGGTGTTGTTAGCCCAAGTCCGTAGTCGATCACACTGAGGACGAGTGATTGGTATAGCAGGAAGAGGTGGCGTTGTTCAATACATTTGGTTGCCATTGCTTTTAAGACTGAAAGGCCCTTTTTGCATTTGAGAACAGTATTTTCCGTATGTTTTCTGAAGGTCAGCATCCTGTCGAAGTGTATTCCTAGTTAGCGTAGGCATTCAGTTTTCTCGATCTGAATCCCATCGAGGGACACAGAAGGTGGTGATTTGCTCGCGGTTCTGTTGTTGAGGGTGCACAGCAACGTTTGGGCTTTCGCTGGATTGATGGAAGATCCTGTGTCTTTGCACCATTGAGCAATATTGTTTAGTTTTTTCTGGACGGCTTTAGTTCTTTCCTGAGCATCTTTCGAAGTTTTGAAGACCAGGCCATCATCCGCAAGAGTAAGCACCCGAGCTATTCCATTGTTGTTTAAGTCTGCAAGGCCCTTCGTGTAGACATTGTAGAGGACAGGAGAAAGCGGAGACCCTTGTGGCAGTCCCATGGATAGTTTAGAAGGTGCAGACATCCAATCTCCGAGGCGTAGGACGACGGTTCTTTCCTGAAGCGCTGCTGCTATCCATCTTGTCAGCTTTTGAAAGCTACAGAGTGGAGAGAATCCCCCCATCCTCAAAGCTACAGATAGGGTGGAGAGAATCCCCCCTACAAAGCTACAGATAGGGTGGAGAAAATCCTCCCCTGCCCCCCACCCCCTACAAAGCTACAGATAGAGTGGAGAGAATCCCCCCCCCCCCGATACAAAGCTACAGATAGGGTGGAGAGAATCCCCCCCCCCCCTACAACACTACAGATAGGGTGGAGAGAATCCCCCCCTCCCCATAAACTGAATATTTTTACAGGAATGAATGATAAACAAATAAATGGTCTGGAAGAAGGGTAGAGGGAGAGGGATAAGATGGAGGGAACGTGATGGAGGAAACAGGAACGCTGCTCATGCAAAGCTTCAACATACTGCAACTCCCCTCTTCGCCCCCCTCCCTTCGGCCCCCACCTGAATTCAAACTGACACATAAGGACATACTGTATTCATCTGTTGCCTTCAGCAAACCTGTTTATCAGTCTGAGGGCCACTTCCTTCAAGTCTTGCGGCGATCGATGTGCCCGTCGTGGTCAGTTCGCGTGAATGACCACATCTATCAAACTCCATTTCCTTTCAACCGCTTCAGCAAACGGGAAAGAGGGCATCAAGAGACAGCTGGCCACATAAGGGCGTAATAAGTGAATCAGACCATTCCGCTTCCCACCAGCCTGCACGCCACACACGCCGGGAACCAGAACACGGCACGGGAGTCCTTTCTGGGGATGAGGGGTGGCAGGCACTGAGAAAAAGTGAGGGCGGGGGGAGCAGAGACAGACAGAGAGAGAGAGAGGGGGTGAGGGGGGCTGTGCCAGAACAAGTAGAGAATTACTAGAATGTAGAGAGATAAGAATCGGAGATCTGGCAACAGCAGAAGAATTATATAAGCAAATACACACACACACACACACACACACACACACGTTGACGATTATGACTGAGAGGAAGAGAGAGAGGAAAAGAGAGACAGAGGGGGTGCAAGGGGTGGTAGGAAGAGAACTGCTCAAACCGTCGAGACACGAACCCTATCTCGCTACACGTCCAATGCAGCTGACTATCTGGTGGTTAACGACTGGGCAATTCGGGTTAAAAAAAAAAAAAATCTCCCATCCGTGGCCTATTGACTGTGCCTCTTCCCCTTCTCTTCCTTCTTCTCTTGTCGACACGCGCTTTGTTCAGCTGCACTTCCAACACAAACGGCGCACACCCCCTCCTTCTCCGTCTCTCCCCACCCTCTCCCCTCCCGACCCAACACCCCCCAGATCCCCCACTCCAGTTCACCAGTGAATAGGGCTCGGATTTGCCAGGCGTGTAATACGTCACTGTGTTTTGATCACAACCTGATAAAACTTCATGCTTCTGAAATATCCTTTACGCTTTCACGAACACATGTATGAAATGTGGTGTCCATGATATTGGTCCATGCCTCCTTTATTTTCGTTATTTTGTGTCTAATTTGCAAACAGGCTGGTGGCCTTGCAGTAATATATTCCTGTGTTCTGTGTGTGTGTGTGAGGGTTGGACCAATATCATGGACACCACATTTCAAAACAAGAGAGGCAAGGCCTTCAAGACTCACTTGTGATAAATTAAGTCCCATAGCATTAATTACAAAGTAATTTCCCTTTTTTACTATCTGCACCAAAATGTTTGCAAAATAAATAAAAATTCCATGCTTAGCAAAATAAGTTCCTGTTTGAACAAAAAATGATAATAATGACTGCTCTTGTTGTTGGGTCAGAATATCAGATCAAAGTGCCAAGTTTAGAGAATACAAAAAATATAAATATAACAGTAAATGCAGTTTGCATATAATTAGGCTTCTTTTTTTTGTGCCCATCCCAGAGGTGCAATATTGTTTTAAACAAGATGACTGGAAAGAACTGAATTTTTCCTATTTTTATGCCAAATTTGGTGTCAACTGACAAAGTATTTGCAGAGAAAATGTCAATGTTAAAGTTTACCACGGACACACAGACACACGGACACACACACAAACACACACACACAGACAACCGAACACCGGGTTAAAACATACTCACTTTGTTTACACAAGTGAGTCAAAAAGTCACTGAGAGAGAGAGAGAGAGAGATTTTGGAACTGTCTCCATGGAAGATAATGTATGCAGCTTGTGATGTTACGTAGGAAACTGGAACACTGCTCAATCGGGGTGAGACGTACAAGTCCGCAACAGACGGAGGGAGAAGCGTTTTTTTCTTAATAGACACAAGCTGCCCAGGTCCGTGCTGCACGATCATAACGCTGCCTCAGTCTGGCTGCTTCCTTTGATGTTCAGTAACGGGCCGACGGCTCTCATAAAGGCTCTCATAAACCTGTGTAATATACATGGGTGACAGTGATTAAAATGAAGCAGTTAAACTAAAAGCTCCCCAGAGAAAATGAAGAAAGGGATAATTCAGCAACAACAAAAAAGTGTTTCTGTTATTTGAAATTACTATAAATAGTCATTTATGTTTTCTTTGCGTAGCAGTATTACTCTTGTAACAACTTTTGTCTAATCGAAACGAGTTATTATTATTATTATTCTAATAATATTAAGTACTTATAAAAGATGTTTTATTTGAATCAGAACAAAATGACACGAGCTACTCAGAAATCGGCTTTGAACTGTGTGATTTTCAACCATTATGTTGGAGGATAACATGCGAAAGACACGGCATTTGTTCTGATTCTTGCACCCTACAACGTGAATGTGTATATTTGGGACTGGCTTCATGATGTGATCAGCAACCACACGGACACTGTGATGGACAGTGTTGGTCACGTTGACCATACCTCTTCCATTCAGCTGTGGTCTGTGGTTTGATGTAAAGGTGTTTTTACGTGCTATAAACACCGATAATTAAGTCTTTACCTATACTGATTATGTCTGTATCGCAACTGCAAAAGTGTTCGAGAAAATGATAATCAAAATAAGTCTTTATATCGTGTGTGTGTGTCTTGATCTAGTGAAGATAATCAAAATAAGTCTTTATGTCGTGTGTGTGTGTCTTGATCTTGTGAACAGAACAGAATCAACGTCCTTTGTATTTGTATTTGTATTTCTTTTTATCACATCAGATTTCTCTGTGTGAAATTCGGGCTGCTCTCCCCAGGGAGAGCGCGTCGCTACACTACAGCGCCGCATCATCACGGTGTAACTTCACCCTTTGCAGTTGCAAACCACATGCTGCACCTCCACTGCCACAGTCCACATCAATCCTGCCAGGTTCAGCACCACAGTCCACATCAATCCTGCCATGTTCAGCACCACAGTCCACATCAATCCTGCAATGTTCAGCACCACAGTCCACATCAATCCTCCCATGTTCACAGTCCACATCAATCCTGCCATGTTCAGCGCCACAGTCCACATCAATCCTGCCATGTTCACAGTCCACATCAATCCTGCCATGTTCACAGTCCACATCAGTCCTGCCATGTTCACAGTCCACATCAATCCTGCCATGTTCAGCACCACAGTCCACATCAATCCTCCCATGTTCACAGTCCACATCAATCCTGCCATGTTCACAGTCCACATCAATCCTGCCATGTTCAGCACCACAGTCCACATCAATTCTGCCATGTTCAGAGTCCACATCAATCCTGCCATGTTCACAGTCCACATCAATCCTGCCATGTTCAGCACCACAGTCCACATCAATTCTGCCAGGTTCAGAGTCCACATCAATCCTGCCATGTTCAGAGTCCACATCAATCCTGCCAATTTCAGCACCACAGTCCACATCAATTCTGCCATGTTCACAGTCCACATCAATCCTGCCATGTTCACAGTCCACATCAATCCTGCCATGTTCAGCGCCACAGTCCACATCAATCCTGTCATGTTCAGCGCCACAGTCCACATCAATCCTGCCATGTTCAGAGTCCACATCAATCCTGCCATGTTCACAGTCCACATCAATCCTGCTATGTTCAGCGCCACAGTCCACATCAATCCTGTCATGTTCAGCGCCACAGTCCACATCAATCCTGCCATGTTCAGAGTCCACATCAATCCTGCCATGTTCAGAGTCCACATCAATCCTGCCATGTTCAGCGACTACCGGTCTGTTACTCAGAGCTGAAAGCAACTGATCTGGCCACACTGTAAGCTTCACTCTCACTGCAGACACCGTAAACGAACTCTTCTCTGTTTTAACACTGAAACGAACCGGGCTCGTAAAGTCTCTCTCTCTCTCTCTCTCTCTCTCTGTGACAAAACCAAAGAGAGAGTTACAACAGCATTTTTTTTAAACTCGCAATGCTCGCTAACCATGATGCTGTGTGTCCTTGTTGACTGATGTCTCAAAACAAACTGATTTGCCGCTTCTACAAAATCAGACGTTTATTTATCTGCTTTTTGTCTTTGTTTGCTTCATTATTTACAGCGATTAGCATTTCTTTTGATGCCATTCCATTAATAAGATCTTCCATCAACCAGTCAGGAAGTGTTTGTATTTTATTCTCTTCCTTCAGGGTGGAGGAGAGACAGAGAAAGAGAGAGACAGAGACAGAGGGACAGAGATTTGTCGTTGTAGTGTACGGTGCAAGGAGGTAGTGGCGCAGAGAAAATGAGTGTGGCAAAAAGTGGCATTGACTGAAGGGGGTGGGGACAGGGGAGCGCGGGGGGAGGGGGAAGGGGGGCAGGCCACAACACATCTTTCGCTGTCGTGCCTATGGACCTCACTGTCACCATCCGCCACCCTCACCTCACTCACACCTCCTCAGACATTCCTGGTCTGGTCTTTTTCATCATGGACTCTTTGGGCCTGGCTCAACAACCTTCCGCGACAATCTTATACCGGACGTATACCTTCTAATTAAACCTGTAAGAGAAACAAGAGGTGTTTGTCTATTTTCTTCCTGTTTTGAAATTTTGTGTCCAAAAGTTTTTCTTGAAGACATGTTTCAAGTGGTGCTAAGGAGACTTCTAACTGAAGAACATGGAACAACACTGCGACACCGTCGACTGGGAACAGGTGGCGCTGCTGTCAGACTGGAGATCGTCCATGTGTCTGTGATATCAACTACACAAGTTGTATGCCAAACTGCTTGAATATGTTTTATCTGGTTGCACTCTAGTGCCTTAGAAAGCGTCATTTGCATTATTATCATTATCATTATCATTATTATTATCATTATCATTATTATTATCATCATCATTATCATTATCATCATTGATGTTTTAAAACTATTTTCTTTGATAGGTGTGTGGTTTGAAATGGACCCAGTGTTTTGATGACGAAGGACGCCCCAGGTTTAACTATCATTGCCAAATTCAGAGGAAAACTTTCTTCTGATGATAATTCAAACTGTACAGTGAACAAATGAACAAATGAACAAATGTTTTATTGAGGGTAACTGGATAAGCTGGAAGCTTCTTTACACCATGCCCTCCCTCACACACAAACACACACACCCACTCACATGCACAAAAGATGAAAAAGGAAAAAAAAAAAAAAAAAAAAGAAAGAAAAAAAGTGAAGAAAAAAGAAAATCGGTACGGACACTCGGTGTAGACGGTAACAACAACAACAACTACAACAACAAGAGTTAATCACGAAACATAAAAAAAAGCATGGAATATAACTCACACACACACACACACACACACACACACACACACACACACACACACACACAAACAAACACGCACGCACGCACCAGCTTACGCACGCGTGTATACACGGACTGATATACACTAATCTTCTGAGCTCCTTTCCCTGTTCACATTGTCAGAGGGCAACGAAAAAAATGTTATTGTGTAGATGCTCTCTCAAGAAGCTCAAACAAAATACGGAATATAAGAATTATTTATAATTGATTCATGAGATATTTTTGGTACTCTTTTTTGAATGATACCAAGGTGGATTTATTTTTCAAATAGTCGGGAATTTCATTCCATAGTTTACCACCAGAATACATGAGAGATGTCATGAAAAGGTTTGTTCTCGGACGAGGGATAGAAATGGTATTTTTGCCACGAACACTTTTTTCAGGAAATTTCCCCTGAAGGTAGGATGGTGCTAATTTCTTTTTAATTTTGTACATAAAAACACCTTTATTAAAGATACATTTGAGATGGAAAGGAAGAATGTTTAGTTCTTTGTAGTCGTTAGTATAGACAGAAGATTTGAGGAGAATAATCTTGAGAGAACGTCTGTATATGCTTATGAGTGGTTTCAAGCAATTTTTGCTTGCTAAGTCCCAGCATGTTGAGGCATAGTCGATGTCAGGTTGAATGTATGCGTGAAAAAATAACTTGCGGGTATGTTGATCAAGGAAATGCTTAATTCTGTTGAGCTGATATAATTTTTTCGATAGCTTTTTACATAAAGCAGAAACATGATTAGACAGTGCTGTTTACCAGCAAGGTACCATGGAAAATGTGCTCTTGAATACAACAGGATCGTGTGTGCTGAACTGAAGATCACTTCTCTCACTAATCACAAAGGATCTCATTGTGTTTTGTCAACGAAATATATCTCTCTCTCTCTCACTCTCTCTCTCTCACTCTCTCTCTCTTGCAATTATCTTTGTATGCAGATTTCATCAAGTTGATGATGTTTTTCTTTCTTTTTTTCTCCTTTTTTCCTCCTCCTCTTCTTCGTTCTTTATTTTCGTCTTCTCCTTTCTACTTCCTTTGATTTTTTTTTCAATGATTTTTTCCCCTTTTTTGTGACGCTATGGTGAAAAGAAGCTTGTAGCTTATCCTTTTGCCCCCAGAAAAACACGGAGTTCGAGCTCTCTCTCTCTCTCTCTCTCTCTCTCTCTCTCTCTCTCTATCGCATCATCATATCTTTATTTGGGCACATATAAAATATTCTCTTCAATGGACTTTAGATAATTACAATTATATTGGATGGATGAAATTTATCGTAAGCGACACAAAAGTTTTTACAGTTCAATCACGTAAGCCAAAGATATGTCACAGTGACCTTATCACTGATTCTTCCTAACGAGAATCACACACACACACACACACACATACACACACACACACGAAGTCAGCTATGGCATTAACGTGAGACAGGGGGCGGTGTGAAGTGAAAGCTGATAACAAACGTGGGCCTGAGTTACAGCTGTGTGTTGACACCGCTTCACTGTTGGTCACTGAGCTTTACACCAAACTAACGTCTCACATCAAGTAGAAACCAGCAACTCTGTCTGCCCCACCTCTCTCTCTCTCTCTCTGTCTCTCTCTGTGATAATTCCTGAATTATTCAGTTCACATACTTGACTAAAACTGTCCGCATTGGAGCTGAAACATTTCGACTTCAGTGGAGGCAATGGCCTCCTTTTACAACTGAAACTGGTATTCCACATAAAAGGGAGAAACATGAGACTGACAGACAGAAAAAAAAAATCTAATTTCGTGTTCTTTTGTTTCATTTCATCCTCATCTTCCCCAGCTCATTCGATTCTCCCCCCCCCCTTACTCCCTCACACCCCAACCCCACTAAACCCCCACCCTTCCCTCTATTTCTTTTTTTTTTTTATAAGACAAACGAGCAGCAGCCAGCAGGGAGGCGGAGCCTGGCGGGATGGGAAAGTGGGAAGGGTCCTCCGTCCTTCCTGGCCCCGACAGTGCTGGTGCAATCTATCGGCTCCTCATCACACTCCTCCTGATCACATCACCCTCTTCTTATTGGCCCCTCTCTGTCACTAACAAATCGGATCTGGGGTTGCCTGGACGGCCGTGCCTCCTCCCCCACCACTGCTGTCCCACACCATTCAGTGCCTCCTCCCCCACCACTGCTGTCCCACACCATTCAGTACCTCCTCCCCAACCACTGCTGTCCCACACCATTCAGTGCCTCCTCCCCCACCACTGCTGTCCCACACCATTCAGTACCTCCTCCCCCACCACTGCTGTCCCACACCATTCAGATAGTGCCTCCTCCCCAACCACTGCTGTCCCACACCATTCAGTACCTCCACCCCAACCACTGCTGTCCCACACCATTCAGATAGTGCCTCCTCCCCAACCACTGCTGTCCCACACCATTCAGTACCTCCTCCCCAACCACTGCTGTCCCACACCATTCAGATAGTGCCTCCTCCCCAACCACTGCTGTCCCACACCATTCAGTACCTCCACCCCAACCACTGCTGTCCCACACCATTCAGATAGTGCCTCCTCCCCCACCACTGCTGTCCCACACCATTCAGATAGTGCCTCCTCCCCCACCACTGCTGTCCCACACCATTCAGTACCTCCTCCCCAACCACTGCTGTCCCACACCATTCAGATAGTGCCTCCTCCCCAACCACTGCTGTCCCACACCATTCAGTACCTCCTCCCCAACCACTGCTGTCCCACACCATTCAGATAGTGCCTCCTCCCCCACCACTGCTGTCCCACACCATTCAGTACCTCCTCCCCCACCACTGCTGTCCCACACCATTCAGTGCCTCCTCCCCAACCACTGCTGTCCCACACCATTCAGTGCCTCCTCCCCAACCACTGCTGTCCCACACCATTCAGTGCCTCCTCCCCCACCACTGCTGTCCCACACCATTCAGTGCCTCCTCCCCAACCACTGCTGTCCCACACCATTCAGACAGTGTCTCCTCCCCCACCACTGCTGTCCCACACCATTCAGTCCCACACTATTAAGACAGTGCCAGACAGCTCTCTCCCACACTACTAAGACAGTGCCAGACAGCTCTCTCCCACACTACTAAGACAGTGCCAGACAGCTCTCTCCCACACTACTAAGACAGTGCCAGACAGCTCTCTCCCACACTACTAAGACAGTGCCAGACAGCCCTCTCCCACACTACTAAGACAGTGCCAGACAGCTCTCTCCAACACCATTCACACAGTGCCAGACAGCTCTCTCCAACACCATTCACACAGTGCCAGACAGCTCTCTCCAACACCATTCACACAGTGCCCAGACAGCTCTCTCCAACACCATTCACACAGTGCCAGACAGCTCTCTCCAACACCATTCACACAGTGCCAGACAGCTCTCTCCAACACCATTCACACAGTGCCAGACAGCTCTCTCCAACACCATTCACACAGTGCCAGACAGCTCTCTCCAACACCATTCACACAGTGCCAGACAGCTCTCTCCAACACCATTCACACAGTGCCAGACAGCTCTCTCCAACACCATTCACACAGTGCCAGACAGCTCTCTCCAACACCATTCACACAGTGCCAGACAGCTCTCTCCCACACCATTAAGACAGTGCCAGACAGCTCTCTCCCACACCATTAAGACAGTGCCCAGACAGCTCTCTCCCACACCTGGTTCTTGTTTGGGAGTCGAGACCGATTTGGTCGTTTTGTTTGCCTTGGGTGGCTGGCATCACTCATGCAATGCGAAACACAGATAACTTACAAATGATAAGATGGTGGTGTTTTTCAATACGCATGATTACTATTTTGCAACACACACATTATATATATATATATATATATATATATATATATATATATATATATATATATATATATAATTTCATTCCATCTTAAACGCAATCGCAAATTTCTACTGAAACGAATTTGGTCGACTTATTCAGCACTCTGGCGCGCGCGCGCACACACACACACATACACACATACTGTTGACCTAAAACACACACACACATGTGCGCGCGCACGGCATACACATACTCAAATGTGTGTGTGTGTGTGTGTGTGTTTTAGGTCAACAGTTCCTCACGTGTGTGAACGGACTTGGACCTTCCTTCTAGTTTTCTCAAAGTTTCTGGCTTGTTCTTCTGCACGTATTCACGTTAAAACTCAACTGAGGCGCCAAATAACAAATGCATCAAGTGGTAACCTTTTTGCTTTTTCTTTTTTAACCTGGACAAGAGTAATACTACGTTTTTGTTGTTTTTACCACACCAGAAATCCTGGTCGTTCAAATAGATTAACGACACGGGTTCTTTTTCTGAATGTTTTTTTCTCACGGCGGAACGGCCGTCCGCGTGGCCAGGTTGTCGATGCCGCTGTGTGGCCAGCCGGGTACCCGTCAGTGTCATAGACATGAATTATATGCATCTCAGTGGTCACGGTCCATCATACACCACATGATGCTTGTTTCCGGAACGGGGATAGCGTGCGGCTGCGGCAGTGATGTGTATGAAAACAGGGAATGGTAAAGAAGGGTAACCCTCCTGTCTTGGTTTTGGTTTTTGGCTGCAGGGAAGAGACGGTGGGTGAGAGGCGGGGAGGAGCAATCGGAGGCCATGCAACTGAATGAAAACCAGATTGAACAGAGTGCAAGAGGCCATTCAGTGAATGCAAAGCGCTTAAATTCATCAGTGTGACAATGGTGATGTTTAAAGACCAAACCCACAATTCTGTTAATGGTAACACACTGGGTCCGGTGAAAACGGTAGTCTGCTAAATATTAAGGTAAATGTCAATATATTTAATTCAATATCAGTTGTGAGTTGGTTCCTACGGATAGAATTGATTTTATTCAATATTTTCTGAATAGATGATTTGTTAGATAATCATAATAAACAGAAAAAGACAGTTGTTTTATGTAACAGCAGATACAGACATTCCCAGCGTGCAGGTCCAGCCAACGAACGGCCAGACATCAAACCTTCACTCTGTTGGATGACATAGACACTAGAGAGATATCAGTGTCTGTGGATGAGGGAGGACAGCCGGCCCCTGTCCTAACCCCCTCCTCCCCCTCTCCCCATTCTCCCACTGCTTTCAAAGTGTGCCCCGGCCACACTACACATGTTACGCTTTCCCCCATGGTGGGCACACCTCACCCCCTCCCGGCACACGACACCCCCTCCCCTTTCCCACCAATCACTCGTCCTCAGTGTGATCGACTACGGACTTGGGCTAACAACACCGTCTCAAAGCAACCTCCTAAACTTAGAAAGAGTTCAAAATGAAGCTATGAGCCTGATCCTTGAAACAACAAAAGACTCGCCCACGGAAACCATGCGATACCTGCTTGACCTTCCTTCGGTGCAGGCCAGAAACAAGTTAGAACAGGCTAAGAGAAGCTACTCATAGAAGAAAACAGTAAAGAAGACATCATCATATACACAGATGGCTCAGTCACCAAAGACCAATCCGGTTGGGGATTCACTGTGAAACAAAATGGAAAAACAATTAGGGAAGAGAATTCTGCCTACAAAGTCCCAACCTCCAGCCTAACGATGGAAGTTGAAGCTGTGACACATGCCCTCCAGTGGCTATCATCTATCCATATGCCCGGAAACCAACATGCCATGATTCTAACGGACTCAATGAACCTCATACAGAAAATTGAAAATGGAATGGGAAGCCCAGAGTGGCATCAGGCAATGCGCAACTTTCAGATTAAAAAACTTACATGGTCATACTGCCCGGGACATGCAGGTGTTAAGGGAAATGAGCGAGCTGACAGACTTGCTTTTAACGCAACAACAACGAGCGGCCTACATCTAGGAAAATCGGAAATCCTCAGAAAAGTCAAAGAATATCAAAAAGAACAGGCGCAAGGCCATCACACCATCGATCGCCTTCAAGAAATAAAGGTAGAGAGAGGGAGCGGCCGTAAGTCTAGCATGAAAAGTAGAGCACGATGCTTTGCAAATCAAACAAATATCGGCATCATTTCCAAACCAACATTGCGCAAATTTCTTCAAAACGGAACAGAGTCTCTGTGGGCTTTTCCAAATACAACAGACTGAGCAACACACTAGACGCCACGTTCTTGGCATCAGAGATCTTTTCCCACCCCTCTTGCAGCCAATCAGTGGCAGCCTCTGTGCGTGTGTGTATGTGGGTCTGTGTTTGTGTGCGTACGCGAGGGTGTAAGTGTACACAAGTGTCAGGAGAGTTCTGTGCACGTTCGTGTGTGAGTGTGTGTGTGTGAGGAGGAGAGGGGGCGGGGGGATGGGGGGGGGGGGTAGAAGATGAGGTATGTGTGTGTGTGAGGAGGAGAGGGGGCGGGGGGATGGGGGGGGTAGAAGATGAGGTATGTGTGTGTGTGAGGAGGAGAGGGGGCGGGGGGATGGGGGGGGGTGGGGGTAGAAGATGAGGTATGTGTGTGTGTGAGGAGGAGAGGGGGCGGGGGGATGGGGGGGGTAGAAGATGAGGTATGTGTGTGTGTGAGGAGGAGAGGGGGCGGGGGGATGGGGGGGGTAGAAGATGAGGTATGTGTGTGTGTGAGGAGGAGAGGGGGCGGGGGGATGGGGGGGGTGGGGGTAGAAGATGAGGTATGTGTGTGTGTGAGGAGGAGAGGGGGCGGGGGGATGGGGGGATGGGGGGGGGTAGAAGATGAGGTATGTGTGTGTGTGAGGAGGAGAGGGGGCGGGGGGATGGGGTGGGGGTGGGGGTAGAAGGTGAGGTATGTGTGTGTGTGAGGAGGAGAGGGGGCGGGGGGATGGGGGGATGGGGGGGGGGTTAGAAGATGAGGTATGTGTGTGTGTGAGGAGGAGAGGGGGCGGGGGGATGGGGGGATGGGGGGGGTAGAAGATGAGGTATGTGTGTGTGTGAGGAGGAGAGGGGGCGGGGGGATGGGGGGATGGGGGGGGGTAGAAGATGAGGTATGTGTGTGTGTGAGGAGGAGAGGGGGCGGGGGGATGGGGGGATGGGGGGGGTAGAAGATGAGGTATGTGTGTGTGTGAGGAGGAGAGGGGGCGGGGGGATGGGGGGATGGGGGGGGTAGAAGATGAGGTATGTGTGTGTGTGAGGAGGAGAGGGGGCGGGGGGATGGGGGGATGGGGGGGGTAGAAGATGAGGTATGTGTGTGTGTGAGGAGGAGAGGGGGCGGGGGGATGGGGGGATGGGGGGGGGTAGAAGATGAGGTATGTGTGTGTGTGAGGAGGAGAGGGGGCGGGGGGATGGGGGGGGTAGAAGATGAGGTATGTGTGTGTGTGAGGAGGAGAGGGGGCGGGGGGATGGGGGGGGTAGAAGATGAGGTATGTGTGTGTGTGAGGAGGAGAGGGGGCGGGGGGATGGGGGGGGTAGAAGATGAGGTATGTGTGTGTGAGGAGGAGAGGGGGCGGGGGGATGGGGGGGGTAGAAGATGAGGTATGTGTGTGTGTGAGGAGGAGAGGGGGCGGGGGGATGGGGGGGGTAGAAGATGAGGTATGTGTGTGTGTGAGGAGGAGAGGGGGCGGGGGGATGGGGGGGGGTAGAAGATGAGGTATGTGTGTGTGTGAGGAGGAGAGGGGGCGGTGGGATGGGGGGATGGGGGGGGGGTAGAAGATGAGGTATGTGTGTGTGTGAGGAGGAGAGGGGGCGGGGGGATGGGGGGATGGGGGGGGGGGGGTAGAAGATGAGGTATGTGTGTGTGTGAGGAGGAGAGGGGGCGGGGGGATGGGGGGATGGGGGGGGGGGGTAGAAGATGAGGTATGTGTGTGTGTGAGGAGGAGAGGGGGCGGGGGGATGGGGGGATGGGGGGGGGGGTAGAAGATGAGGTATGTGTGTGTGTGAGGAGGAGAGGGGGCGGGGGGATGGGGGGATGGGGGGGGGGGGGTAGAAGATGAGGTATGTGTGTGTGTGAGGAGGAGAGGGGGCGGGGGGATGGGGGGATGGGGGGGGTAGAAGATGAGGTATGTGTGTGTGTGAGGAGGAGAGGGGGCGGGGGGATGGGGGGATGGGGGGGGGGGGGGTAGAAGATGAGGTATGTGTGTGTATGCATGGCTACACTGTGGGAGCTACGTTATATTGGAACGTGCGGGTGTGCATATATATATTTGTATATATATATATGTGGGGGGGTGGGGTGGGGTGGGCGTGGGGGATATGGGCGTATGTGTGTGTGCTTGTACAAGTAAGTGTGCCTCTGTGTGTGTGTGCGTGTGTGTGTGTGTGTGTGTGTGTGCCGTGGAAGCTGCGATACGTATCCTAGAAATGAGTGTGTGAAGGAGGGGGATAAGGGGGTGGGGGGTGGGGGTGCAGGGTAATATGTGTGTGTGTGTGTGTGTGTGTGTTGGGGCTCATGTACGTTTACGTGTATTTGATTGTGCTTTCATATCTGTGAAACTGCATGTTTGTTGCATATTTGTTATGTATGTGCGTGTGTATGTGTGAATGTGTGTCTGCGTGTTTTACATTTAATTGCTTATTTATCATCATTGTTGTCTTATTTATTTTTTTTATATTTCATTTTATTTAATTTATATATTTATTTATTTATTATTATTATTATCATTATTATTTATTTATTTATTTTTCTTTTGTACGCTTACAGTTGACTTCATCAAGTTTTTGCGCCTTATAAATATTTTCATTATTAGTAGCAGTTCTTTTTTATGTATTTATCTATTATTTATTTATTTACTTATTTCATTTTATTTTATTCCATTTTTTAATAATTATTTTTATTCTATTTTATTCTATTTTATTTATTTATTCTTTTTTTTTTCTCAAGGCCTGACTAAGCGCGTTGGTTTACGCTGCTGGTCAGGCATCTGCTTGGCAGATGTGATGTAGCGTATATGGATTTGTCCGAACGCAGTGACGCCTCCTTGAGCTACTGATACTGATACTGATACTTTCCCACCGCCCCGACCACACATGCAGCCCTGGGGACGGCGATAACGGGGCCGGTTATCAGCCACTGCTAGTCAGGCTTTTCTCTTTCACAGCCAGGGTTCCCCTCCCCAAGCACAGTGCTCTGCCGGGGTCACGTCCACCATTCTGTGCAGGAAAAGATTGTGACTTGATTTTCCACTCTAGTCCACGCAAGAATGAATACGGTGCGATGATTTATTGAAGAAGACAATAAGTTATCAAAGCATATAAAACATTTTCTGGCGTAAGTAGTATAAATATCACAAATATTGCTGAGTCTGTTTCTACTTATGTTCATAAGAACCTGTGTTTATGGAATAACAGCTCAAAACAATCCCACCCTGAAAAACGATTTAAAATTGAAAGCGAGCCTGAAGAATGCCACCCACTGACTACATATCCATGCCACTGACTCAGCAGGCACAGTCCGTGTACTGACGACACACAGCTCTGTGCTGATATTGATACTGTGCTGTGACTGGCGACATGCTCCCAGCAGGGGGAGGTACCCTGTTCCACAGGAGGGGGTGGGGGTGGGGGTGAGGGTGATCCGTTGAGGCAAGGACGTAACGCAATAGCACGTGCAGAAAGCAACAGAACCAAGGGAAAAGAAAGAAGCGAGTCAGGGGCCGGTGCCCTCACAGCCGGCGTGGGACAGGTTTATGGGGAAAGCGGTGTCAGAGGCAGCGCCTGGGGACAAAAACCATGGGGGGCTATCAGGTTGCGGGACCAACAGATTATGGCACACAATAAAGATGTCGAGAGTTCTTGTCCAGGAAAGACACCACCCCTCCCCCCAACCAAAGCCGTGAGCCACTCTGATGGCATTTCTTCACGTCGTGTTGAGAGAGCTCCACCCAGGCCACCTCCTTAGACCTGTCGCCGCTACGAAAGATTCAAGGGTTAGCCAAATGTCAGATTCAGGGCGCTGCTCTTCGTGTTATTGTATTAGTCGTTTGTCATAACCGATTTCTCTGTGTGAAAATCGGGCTGCTCTCCCCAGGGAGAACGCGTCGCTGCAAAGAGAACACCACTCCTTTTGTTTCCTGCCTGGAAGTGTGCTTCTTTTCCTTTTCAAGTGGATTTTTCTACAGAATTTTGCCAGGGACAACGCTTTTGTTGCCGTGGGTTCTTATACGTGCGGTAAGTGCATGCTACACACATGAACTCGGTTGATTGTCCCATCCGAATAACTAAAGTCCAGACCAACACTCAAGTTCTTGTGAAGGAGGAGACAATACTGGCGAGCGAATCAAAAAGCAATGTTAGTTGGTCAAACTGCCATACACTTTTTATTTGTTAGGAATTGTTTCTTGGAGAAGTTCGTATTTCTTTCCTGATGACATCGTGTTGAGCATTAATACGATTTACGTTATTCTATTAGTAATAACGGTTCACAAAGAATTATTCGCAAGTGTCTCCGCCACTCCCCTCCCCCCCCCCCCCCCCCCTCTCTCTCTCTCTCTGTCATATAAATGCTGTTACAACGCGACAATAAATAATAACTATGACTCTGTTGTTGGCTTCATTTTGTATTTTCTTTTTATTAATCAACCGATAAAATCCAAAATTCGTTTTAAACACAGAATACGTCACTAACGGTTATTTCAGTTCGGGAATATGGGCAGACGTCTTTTCTCATTACACACAGACAAAGCAAATCATGTCCATTTCTCTGAATGGTTTGTGCACACACGTCAAACAGATTTCTTCAATATGTACGGTGTCCTTAATGATATTTTCAGTGTCTGTTTCCACCATGATTTGTTCTTATTCCATTTTGTTCCAAGCACTTGGCACTTACATCTGGGGTCACGCGCTGTCAGCCTGCTATGTCGTTCAACAATGCCTGCGTTTGTCTTGCCATGCACACCCTGATTCATGTCACGGTGCTGTCTTGCCATGCACACCCTGATTCATGTCACGGTGCTGTCTTGCCATGCACACCCTGATTCATGTCACGGTGCTGTCTTGCCATGCACACCCTGATTCATGTCACGGTGCTGTCTTGCCATGCACACCCTGATTCATGTCATGGTGCTGCCCGACACAGCGCCCTGCAGCATAACGACCTGACAAGTGCTCCTTGTCGTTGATTTCTCCTGTTTTCCCCCGCTCTCTGTCAACAGCAGTATCCAAAGATTTCACCTCTTCGTGACAGACCCCATGACCGACCCCTCTGTCACTGATGCTCCACATACTGTTCGCTTTTGATGTGAACACATAACATAGAGAAGTAACTAGTCGGCGGTCATGTGCACAGCGTGTATCGCTGAACATTGTAAGGCATTCAGGCTGAACATCGCGAAAACCACGCAAGTCTCCGCGGTTTTTCAAGTGGTCGATACGAGTGACCAGTGGGAAGGAAACCAACGAAGTCCTTGTCTAATAAAGGACGAGGGCACGTTCATTTTCTCCGGGCCTGACACAGCCATGGTTATTCTGATGCCAATTACCGGCACTCCATCAAACAGGGAGTTCACTTTCTTCCCCTTAGGTTCTGCAATGCACAGAAAATCGATCACCTTCAACCAAGCACTAAATCAAACAATGTTTAAAAACGCTTCAACCTCGCACAAAACCACAACACACACACACACACACACACACACACACACGCCTACCTGTGTAAGTTACATGCGTATCTTCCTCAACTACTCTTTACTCATTTCTAATTCCATTCCCTTCTCCACCCCCATCCCCTTTTTTCATGTAATATAACTTGGAGTGGAAAGACTTCTACTACTACTACTCCTTTAACAACACACAATCACTCACTCACTCACACAAAGTTGTGTGTTTATAGGAACAGTAGCAGTAGTCACAGGAGTGTCGGTATTGAAAGGGCTATAGCAACGTCAGCATCACAGGCAAAAGCATCGACAGCAGCAGCAACACTTCAAAACATAATGCTGGCATGACAACATACTGCCATGGATCTCATCGTGATGTTCCTCGGCAACACTTCAAAACATAATGCTGGCATGACAACATACTGCCATGGATCTCATCGTGATGTTCCCCGGCAACACTTCAAAACAGAATGTTGGCATAACAACATACTGCCATGGATCTCATCGTGATGTTCCTCGGCAACACTTCAAAACAGAATGCTGGCATGACAACATACTGCCATGGATCTCATCGTGATGTTCCCCGGCAACACTACAAAACAGAATGCTGGCATGACAACAAACTGCCATGGATCTCATCGTGATGTCCCCAAGCGGCTGCACCATCAGACCTACATGTCTGGGGCTGAATCAGATCTATGAGGCGGTCACCACGTCACAATGCTGACGAGTCATGTACTGAGCACTGCGGTCCACACGCAAAAAGGGCTATGCCAGTGGAACAGAAGGCCTGAGACAGGTGACCCCCAAACAATCAAGCAGGGAAACACAATGAGGACAGACCACAGGGAAATCCCCCACTGACCACACGGCAGATGCAGTCAATGGTCAGTCTGTTACCGGACATTGAAGGCAGTCCCAGCTGAGACGGCAATTATCCCACACAGTGCTAACTGCAGGGGCGGTACTGTTGGGGGCACAGGGGTGGTAGTGATGGGGGGACAGGGGTGGGAGTGATGGGGGGACAGGGGTGGTAGTGTTGGGGGGACAGGGGGGACAAGGGTGGGAGTGATGGGGGGACAGGGGTGGGAGTGATGGGGGGACAGGGGTGGTAGTGTTGGGGGGACAGGGGGGACAAGGGTGGGAGTGATGGGGGCACAGGGGTGGGAGTGATGGGGGGACAGGGGTGGGAGTGATGGGGGGACAGGGGTGGGAGTGATGGGGGTACAGGGGTGGGAGTGTTGGGGGTACAGGGGTGGGAGTGTTGGGGGGACAGGGGTGGGAGTGATGGGGGGACAGGGGTGGGAGTGTTGGGGGGACAGGGGTGGGAGTGTTGGGGGTACAGGGGTGGGAGTGATGGGGGAACAGGGGTGGGAGTGTTGGGGGAACAGGGGTGGGAGTGATGGGGGCACAGGGGTGGGAGTGATGGGGGGACAGGGGTGGGAGTGATGGGGGGACAGGGGTGGGAGTGATGGGGGCACAGGGGTGGGAGTGTTGGGGGAACAGGGGTGGGAGTGATGGGGGGACAGGGGTGGGAGTGATGGGGGGACAGGGGTGGGAGTGATGGGGGGACAGGGGGGACAGGGGTGGGAGTGATGGGGGGACAGGGGTGGGAGTGATGGGGGGACAGGGGTGGGAGTGATGGGGGAACAGGGGTGGGAGTGTTGGGGAGACAGGGGGGACAAGGGTGGGAGTGATGGGGGGACAGGGGTGGGAGTGTTGGGGGGACAGGGGTGGGAGTGATGGGGGGACAGGGGGGACAAGGGTGGGAGTGATGGGGGGACAAGGGTGGGAGTGTTGGGGGTACAGGGGTGGGAGTGATGGGGGAACAGGGGTGGGAGTGATGGGGGAACAGGGGTGGGAGTGATGGGGGGACAGGGGTGGGAGTGATGGGGGAACAGGGGTGGGAGTGTTGGGGGGACAGGGGTGGGGACAGGGGTGGGAGTGATGGGGGGACAGGGGTGGGAGTGATGGGGGGACAGGGGTGGGAGTGATGGGGGGACAGGAGAGGTAGTGATGGGGGAACAGGGGTGGGAGTGTTGGGGGGACAGGGGTGGTGACAGGGGTGGGAGTGATGGGGGGACAGGGGTGGGAGTGATGGGGGGACAGGGGTGGGAGTGATGGGGGGACAGGGGTGGGAGTGTTGGGGGGACAGGGGTGGGAGTGATGGGGGGACAGGGGTGGGAGTGTTGGGGGGACAGGGGGGACAAGGGTGGGAGTGATGGGGGTACAGGGGTGGGAGTGATGGGGGGACAGGAGAGGTAGTGATGGGGGAACAGGGGTGGGAGTGTTGGGGGGACAGGGGTGGGAGTGATGGGGGGACAGGAGAGGTAGTGATGGGGGAACAGGGGTGGGAGTGTTGGGGGGACAGGGGTGGGAGTGATGGGGGGACAGGAGAGGTAGTGATGGGGGAACAGGGGTGGGAGTGTTGGGGGGACAGGGGTGGGAGTGTTGGGGGGACAGGGGTGGGAGTGATGGGGGAACAGGAGAGGTAGTGATGGGGGAACAGGGGTGGGAGTGTTGGGGGGACAGGGGTGGGAGTGATGGGGGGACAGGGGTGGGAGTGATGGGGGGACAGGTCTGGGAGTGTTGGGGGGACAGGAGAGGTAGTGATGGGGGGACAGGGGTGGGAGTGATGGGGGGACAGGGGTGGGAGTGATGGGGGGACAGGGGTGGGAGTGTTGGGGGGACAGGGGGGACAGGGGTGGGAGTGATGGGGGTACAGGGGTGGGAGTGATGGGGGGACAGGGGTGGGAGTGATGGGGGGACAGGGGTGGGAGTGTTGGGGGGACAGGGGTGGGAGTGTTGGGGGGACAGGGGTGGTAGTGATGGGGGAACAGGGGTGGAAGTGATGGGGGGACAGCGGTGGAAGTGATGGGGGGACCTACAACCATGGTCAGTCTGGGAAGAACGGAAACAACAGCCACCTGCACAACTGGAAAAGTGGTTCTTGGCAGGACACCCACCACACTCCTGTCTTCTCAGTAAGCTTAAGATCGTCTTTGAGAGATTTTGTTTTAAACTGAGAATAGAAAAAAAGACAAATAGAAATGAAGAACAGAAAAATAAATGAAAAAAGAATAATCAGAAAAAGCGATAATCTTCGTTTCGAGTAATCAAGAAACGTCTACAATCCATGTTATACTAAATAATATATAATAAGAACTCTGATATTCTAGCATTCACACCTCAGCAGGCCTATCAATAACAACAAATGGACAGGAAGATTGCAATATCCAAAAGGGAACGGTTACAGAAGCAAAAACCAAACAAACACCTTGAAACAATGTCGTCAAACCACTTTACTGAGGATGGTTCTCAAATATTCAGACTGCTTTTCACCAAACCTACAGTAATGGCGAAAGCAAATTTTCAAAAATAAAATGAAACCGTCTATCAATCTTTAAAAATCAATTTAAAAAATCTCAATGCCCTTTTGTCTGCGAGTATTCGCATACACACACGGACATATACACGCGCGCAGTCACGCACACACGCACATGACGATCCTTCACGAAATGACAGGAAGCACAACTTTCTGAAGGTCTTATCGTTTGTTCTGTTTTCAGTCAGACAAAGCGAAATACAACAAAAGAAAGAGAGCCGAGTATATTACATATTTTTATACTATCGAGCAGAAGATAGGCATAATCAGAATAAGAGAGTACCGTTAATCACAAATGAATCAAGTTACTTTCCACCTTTATTATATTACGAAACAAGTTTCGTAACAGACTCGACCATGAGACCATCTGATTGAAACAACCCATTAACACAGCGACTGTCCCTTTCTTCCAACGACGTCACCTCTTCCCATCAACTCAATCATCACCTGGCCCAGCCGGCCAAGTCAGGCGGCGAACATCCACCCCCCGGTAACTGTGGGGACCCTAGCTGCTATACCAGTCCCCAGCCCTGTGACTGTGGGGACCCTAGCTGCTATACCAGTCCCCAGCCCCGTGACTGTGGGGACCCTAGCTGCTATACCAGTCCCCAGCCCCGTGACTGTGGGGACCCTAGCTGCTATACCAGTCCCCAGCCCTGTGACTGTGGGGACCCTAGCTGCTATACCAGTCCCCAGCCCCGTGACTGTGGGGACTCTAGCTGCTATACCAGTCCCCAGCCCTGTGACTGTGGGGACCCTAGCTGCTATACCAGTCCCCAGCCCCGTGACTGTGGGGACCCTAGCTGCTATACCAGTCCCCAGCCCCGTGACTGTGGGGACCCTAGCTACTATACCAGTCCCCAGCCCCGTGACTGTGGGGACCCTAGCTGCTATACCAGTCCCCAGCCCCGTGACTGTGGGGACCCTAACTGCTATACCAGTCCCCAGCCCTGTGACTGTGGGGACCCTAGCTGCTATACCAGTCCCCAGCCCCGTGACTGTGGGGACCCTACCTGCTATACCAGTCCCCAGCCCCGTGACTGTGGGGACCCTACCTGCTATACCAGTCCCCAGCCGACACAAGACGAAGGAAAGAAATTCTGTCAACAGGCACACGGCTCTCTTTGAAGTGGGGCTGTGAAGTGGTGGTGGGAGAGTGCCTGGGGAAGAGAAGCCATATCCCTTCTGCAACAGTTCCCCTGATAACTGACCAGTGCTGAATCAACAGAAAACCAAGCATGGAGAGTAACGGAACAAACCAAATTAGTTCAAGCACACGCTGGCACAGAAGAGAATCTGCTTTGTGCCAAAAGGAAATATTTCCACGAAAAAGGATCATTTGCATGTGCACAACAAAAAAAGAAGTTCCATTAAGTCGATTCCAGAAGGGATCACACACACACACACACACACACACACACATGGCGCGCACTGTAATGAGAGACAGGAGAGACCCCGCTCTCTGCCCCCAAAAAATTTCAACGTTGAGTTTAGATTTAAAAAAGGAAGAAAGATAGAAAGAACCTAACTTAACCCACCCACATATTATTTTTACATTCATTAGAATGATCGAATCGACAGTTTCATAAACAGCCCACTTCTTCCGCAGAAAATCGACACTACACTTTCATGATACATCCTTCCCCGTTTTACCCAAACGATACTGTTACTGCATTACACACGCTGGTGCACAGCAGTCCAGTAGCACACGCCATCTTCACTTCCGAACAACTCGTGCACGCGGGAACGTCCCTGGCCCTGTTAAACAAACAGGCTACAGACACATGTGTCCGAAATATGTTGAAGTGAAATCACTCCAGTGTTCACTGACCAGTACATGGGCAACCGCATTCCACAAGTGTCCGCCCTCTTTCATCCCCGCTTCCTGATCTTTGGGCGATCTTTGGACAGCGATGGGAACGGGCAATGTCAGGGATGCCACAGTCTGCACACCGTTGTTGCAGTGCCACACGTCAGGTCCAGATTCCATGCCGTGAGTCACCGGGTCGTTTCCTGGACAGTGCGGGACACGGGGCACCACTGACTGAACACCATGGTGCCATGTGGGCCACGTAGCACGCTGCTCGTCGTCACCTTTTCATTGCCAACTTCAGGAACTAGCCTAATCGTCAACGATAGATAGACTGTAGGTGGCGGGAGTGGGAAAGCCACGTCCAATCGAACGTAAGTTTTGATATGTATCGAGTCTATATTTCTAGCCACATAGTGAAGCGATACCTTTTGTTTGATTTGAACAGAAACCTAAGATTTAGATTTGGTATTTCTGAATGAAACACATACAGATATCGTCATAAACTGGAACCATATGTCATTCTGAGCTAGTGTGCCTTCGTGCAAGGAATCCAGAGAGGATGAAGTTCATTATGTTTTGAAAAGTCCTGTCTTGACTGACCTACAAATCCAGTACATTCCCCCAAAATATGTATACATACTTATTTAAACTATGTATATTGATGATATCAAACGATGAAAACATTATCCGTAGTTTTGTTTTGTATCTTAATAAAGCATTTCAAATAAATGTGACACTTATTTCTTAGATTTACTGGTAGTTTGTTGTGGAAGAAGTTGCACCGCTTATATTACCAATGACAATGACACGTGTAAAATACTGTTAATACCCCCTTTTCATATGGCCTTAATTGAATGAATAAAGCATCTTGACTCTCCCTTTCTCTCTCTCCCTGTGTGTGTGTGTGTGTGTGTGTGTGTGTGTGTGTGTGTGTGTGTGTGTGTGTGTGTGTGTGTGTGTTTCCGTGAAGAAAGTATTGATTTTCAATCTCAAGTCACAAAAATATTTATATACAATCGATCAATCATGTGTTACGTGTCTTCTTTAATAGCGTAAAAATTGGGAGAACGAGAAAAGTTTCTTTTGAATGAAAATTTCAGTTGCAATGAATGCGTGTAAACCTGGTTTAACCTTATTAATTCTACACTTATATGTAAAGAATTTTGCCCATAAAACTATAAAATCAAAAACATCATCTGTTTTAGTTTTTTCATCAGTGCCAAACAAAATAAGTTCAAAATTTCACAGTTTTCACATTTTTCAGATATTTTATTTTCAAACTGAAACCAAAAAGTTTGTGTAACTTTCACCTGAACCCATCTGCAGCGATAGCCAGTTAGCTGACCACTGAGTGTTGTGTCACCCACAGTGTGTGTCGCGGCCATAACGGACAGTGTCTCGCTACGTATCGCTGCATTTTTATCTGTTATTCTTCTTCTCTGAACTTCTAAATAAATATTGTGTAAATAAAACAATAGAAAAAAAAAACATTTGTGACTGGCCTCTATACGTTCCTGGCCTGTGCGCAGGAATTATTTTCTATCCTTTCATTCAATCTTTTAGTAAGTTCTTTTGTACCGTCCCCTTATATACCACTCGGGTACACGGCTGCAATTAAAAAATGAACAAATAAATGAACAAGAAATGAATATGAAATGAGAGAATTTCATTGTCAGTAATTGTGCGCACAAATATCTGGATGAAAAAAAATCGAAACGAAACCACGCCAGCTATAAACCCCCCCCCCAGACCCCCCACCCCCCCACCCCCCGATTACTGATGTGACTTGAATACAGATAGAGGACTGCCGATGATTCAACTTTTCAACGTTGAAAGAGGTGGTATTTCCGTCTTGTCAGAGTTACAATTGTCCCGTTCACAACAGTCACAATGACGAACTGACATCCCAAGCGGAGTGGCCATTCAGGTGAAGAAAGGGGAGAGAGGCGAGGGGGTAGGGGGTAGGGGGAATGGGAGGGTCTGAAGGCGGCCAGCAGGAAGTAATCGCGTGTCCAGTACATGGGCCGGACAGAGAACAAACAGTGGCCACCTTCCCTAGTCCTGCAGACTGAGGGTCAAGCCTGTGTTGTGGTGTGGTTAGAACAGGGCGGAGATGCTATCAGTGTTGGTGACAGGACACTGGATGGGGATGGGTGAGAGGTGGGGGAGGGGTGGGGGGTGGGGGTATGGACTGAGTTTCTCAGTCTGGAGATGGACTGTGCGTGAAAACACCACTTGTATCGTTTGCTCATAGAAAAGAAATCGAAAAGCTACATGTCCCGATGGCGTCAATGGACAATTTTTGAAGTCTCCGTGTGAAACTATTGCAGATTTTTTGGTAACAATTTTCAATGCGTTATTTGACGAAGGTGTATTTTCTGAAAACTGGTGTGAATCTGTTACTCTTCCATTTTATATAAAAGGTGATGTAATAATACTAACAATCAAAGAGGCGTTTCTTCGTCTCATATTCGTAGTAAATCTTACAGTGTTGTTATCAACCGAAGACTTCAGTAATACGTATAATGCAGTAACAAAACTGACAAGCATCAGGCAGTATTTAAAAGAGAATACTCAACGATTGAAAAACTCAGCTAATCGACTGCAGTTACGGGTAATGGAGAAATGCAAAATCATCGTCTTCAGGAAAGGGGGTTACTTGGCAGCATGGGAAAATGTGTTTTTGATGGCGTCACGATGCCGGTCTTTTTCATAAATATCTGGGAATGCTTTCCTCTCCTCGTTTGAGTTTTTTTGTGGCTGCCTGTTGAGATACATAGAGCAGATCAAGGGATGCATTGTCTGGTCTGTAATGAAAAAATATTTTTGTTCAATAGTAAGTTTTTGTGACTATTAAATTTTATCAAGGGTTTTGAATAAACGATACAACCTATTGTACAATGCGGTTCAGAACTGCAGGGACATGACAGGAAAGCTGCTCAGCATCATGAATCTGTTCACTTACCTACAGCTTCAAAAGTTTTGAAGGCATCGAAACGAGAACATCGAACGATTTGGTTTGATGTTGTTGAGAAATTGAAATTATATTAATTTTCCTGTTAGCTATGCATTCGTTATTTGTTGAAGTTACTGAAAATGAATAATGACAAAATGTCATGTAAATCTTACAATATTTTATATGATTTAGGCATGAGGTCAAACAAACTGGGGTCCAATAAGTACCAATGTGTTTATGTGAACTTGGATTTGGGAATGCATGGAAGTATCAGGGAAAAGTTGGCGGAATAAATTTTACAAGTGTTCCGCCAAAGGTAGGTGGAAAGTGCTGCAGTCACATCCAATGAAGAGACAGGTTTGGTATGTATGGAATTCATATTTCAATGACACAACAAAGTGACACGTTTTGTAAACAAACACCTGGGACATACTCTGACAAGATTCGGATTCGTTATTTCTGATCTAGTAAACAGATATCGTTATACAGCCTGTAAATCACTCAGAATTAGTGTGCTATCAGTGTGAGGAATCCACAGGGGATGAAGTTTTTTGTTGTTGTTTTTTTTTGGGTTTTTTTTCTCTTTTTATAATGCCATGCCCTGTATACCTTCGAGTTAAACTTGTTCCAAAGAAACCATTATATGCTTATTTCGACAGTGTTTATTGATGGATGAAGAAGATACTATGCGCATTTCAGCTTTGTATTTATATGAAGCATTTAAACTGAGAGAGACATTTGTATCCTGTTTGTTATGGTAATTGATTATGCTTGTAGTTTTTACATAAATCGTTAAGGTGAGTCGTGTTAAATTCTGCTACAACCCCCTGTTCAGATGGGGCTAATGGTATTCAATGAATAAATAATCTGAATCTCTCTCCCTCCCTCTCTCTCTCTCTCTCTCTGCCCCCTGTCTCTCTCTATATATAACTACTTGCAGCAACATATATCAATGTCATCATGCTCTCTCTCTCTCTCTCTCTCTCTCTCTCTCTCTCTCTCTCTCTCTCTCCATAACCTACTTGCAGCAACATATATATATATATATATGTCAATGCCATCATGCCCTCTCTCTCTCTCTCTCTCTCTCTCCATAACCTACTTGCAGCAACATATATATCAATGTTATCATGCTCCCATTAGTAAAGTACATTTTCTTCCATCGCTACTATGTGTATCTCAATCATTACATTAAATACTTTGTGCATCCATGTTCGCAGTACTCTGTTGTTTATCAGCATACATTACACTCATTTCACACAACGCATGTGAAAGCATGTTAATGACTTACATGGTATTGTCTCTCCTTGTCTCCTGTTCTCTCGTTCCTTCCCAACACAACAGCATATTCCCACCTACTTCGTTTTTTTCCCTTTGTCTGTCTGTCCATACTTATATGTACGGCGCTAAAACAAGATGACTGCCCAATCAATGAAACCAACAAATGGAAAAGTGTGTAAAAAGCCAACTGTGAGTTGTAAAATAAGACTCACTTTAACAAAAAGATTAACAGAAAAAAGTCAACGTTTCAAACGATAGGTTTGTCTTTAGTGACTGCGGTAAATGGAAATGCTTGTACGTTATGCTTATACCTCTTACTGTGAGATAAGTACTGTTGTAGTGACCCACTAACGGCTAACGCCAACGCAGATAAAGGTACATTGCTAACACGGCCTGGGGGTGCCGGCATGGAGCTGCCGCTGGTGATGGTGAAGAGTAAGGGGTGGACACTGATACTACAGTGAGAGGTACAGCTCCCATTATCTGCCGTCACTCCACCAGCCGAGCCATTCCCTGACAGCCTAAGATCCCAAGCGGTGGACAACGGGCAGTATTGGCTGTAAGACGTTGTTGATGAACCCACAGAGATTAGAAGGAAATCCTGCCTTCTCCATTGTACTTCACCGTCTTCCACATGAAAGCCCCCACTTCAGCTACCACACCCCGCCCGTCTTTCTTATTTCCATCCTCTCTCCTCCAAGATCTGTCTTGTTCCCTCCTGCAGGCAACATTCCACTGCTCGCTGTTTTCAGTGATGGTCACCGCCAAGCGTGTCATTGCAGAGGAGACCAGGGTCCTTGTGTGTGTCAGCAGGGCCGGGAGATGGCCGGATAACGAGCTAAATCACGCCCTCTACCCCCCCCCTCCCCTGACCCCTAACCCCACTGCTAAGCTGTGCTGCTCATTCCACCCTGTCTCCGTTTGACAGCCGTTCGCTGCACGGTTTGAAGATGCTGGCAGATACGACCACAATCATTGTTCGCTCTTTTGTTGATAATCTACTTCCAGGTCAGGTAGGGTGGAAACAAATGTTTTCTATCTGTGGCATGTACTGTCACTGGCTCCAAGCTGATGGCAAGACACTGATACCAGTAGAGACCAGAGTGCCACCCTGTGGCGGTCATTACTCTCCTGCCTTCCATTTCCTGCCTCACTCGTCTCCGTTTGCATCCACTGCCATGACATCCACTGCCATGACATTCACTGCCATGACATCCACTGCCATGACATCCACTGCCATGATATCTACTGCCATGACATCCACTGCCATGATATCTACTGCCATGTCATCCACTGCCATATCTACTGCCATGACATCCACTGCCATGATATCTACTGCCATGCCATCCACTGCCATGCCATCCACTGCCATGACATCCACACTGATATCTACTGCCATGACATCCACTGCCATACCATGACATCCACTGCCATGACATTTACTGCCATGTCATCCAATGCCATGCCATGCCATCTACTGCCATGATATGACATCCACTGCCATGCCACCCACTGGCATGTCATGACATCCACTGCCATGACATCTACTGCCATACCATGCCATCCACTGCCATGCCATCCACTGCCATGCCATGACATCCACTGCCATGACATTGACTGCCATGCCATGGTATCCACTGCCATGCCATCCACTGCCATGTCATGCCATCCACTGCCATGCTATCCACTGCCATGCCATGACATCCACTGCCATGCCATGACATCCACTGGCATGCCATGACATCCACTGCCATGGCATCCACATGGCCCCAACTCCCTTGGATCTAGATCGCTCGGCCTAACTGCCAAACTTCAGTTGTTCCTTGAAAGGTTTTACTTGAAATTTGAATACCCATTGAAATAGTTTCACAATTTCATTAACGCGGGGATTGAAACTTGGGTTACTGAACTACGTGAAATATGTTCGGTGTGTCAGAAAACCGTGACACTGTATACCGTTCACTTTTTGACGAGGTCTTCATGGTCACGGAAAAAGTACATTATTCAGCATTTCAGTCAGCGCTTACATCTTTCTCAAAGAGAAAAAAAAATAAACACACACACACACACACACACACACACACACACACACACACAAAACAAAAAACAAAAAAAACCAAACAAACAACAACAAAAAAACACAACACCCCCCCCCCCCCCCCAACTTTGCTGTGTTAATAAAAGTGGAGATACTGAAGATGAAGAAAATATGTGCTTCAGATTTCAACGTGAAAAAGGACAGCTGGAGCCAACTAACGGATCGTTATACGAGGTAAGCTTCCCGCTGGCGCAAATGACCGCCATGACAAATGATACACCAACGTTCAATCTGATTTGAGTTTGGAGAAATGTCAAGAACACGGATGATTTTGAAATATTAAAAAAATTAAAAAGAAATTACAAGCTTTAAAATGGGCAGTGGAATGAAATAGAAAAGAATATTGTGTTTGTTTTTCTCCTGCTGAGCCTAAAAAAACAGACAGAAAGACGAACATAAAAACTCGGAATGTACAATGAATACTTCCGTCACCATGTCATCGCACTAACCCCTACGGCCCTTTCATTCTCCTTCAGAACGCTGACCACGCCTTAGACACGGAGAGTCAGCCAAGCGGCCCCCTGCCACCCCTTCTATGTCCCAGACACAGGCTGAAGACCGGGGCTGGCTGTAATGTTCAGCCGACGCCGGAGGGAGGACAGAGATCGAAAGGCAAATGACAGCCTGAACCTCTCGGCCCTCTTTGTGTGACGTGTCGTCTGGTCAAAGCGGTGCCTGCGTTTTGACAGGTCACCGGGTGTTTGACGGTACCGTTGGACAATACGGAGCGCTTGAATGGAATCTGGGGAAACAGTGCCTCCTGGTGGAGAAGCCATTAACAACTGTCGGCGTTACGGTCCTCTGGGTCTCCATGACTACGGTGACTCATACCTTGCACAGAGTACCGTCCACTGCTTACAGTCTGACTGATGGGCCTGGTGGGGTATCTGACGGCCTGGTGTGATATCTGACGGCCTGGTGGGATATCTGAAGGCCTGGTGGGGTATCTGACGGCCTGGTGGGGTATCTGAAGGCCTGGTGTGATATCTGACGGCCTGGTGTGATATCTGAAGGCCTGGTGTGATATCTGAAGGCCTGGTGTGATATCTGACGGCCTGGTGGGGTATCTGACGGCCTGGTGGGGTATCTGACGGCCTGGTGTGATATCTGAAGGCCTGGTGGGGTATCTGACGGCCTGGTGGGGTATCTGACGGCCTGGTGTGATATCTGAAGGCCTGGTGTGATATCTGACGGCCTGGTGGGGTATCTGACGGCCTGGTGGGGTATCTGACGGCCTGGTGTGATATCTGAAGGCCTGGTGTGATATCTGACGGCCTGGTGGGGTATCTGACGGCCTGGTGTGATATCTGACGGCCTGGTGTGATATCTGAAGGCCTGGTGGGGTATCTGACGGCCTGGTGGGGTATCTGAAGGCCTGGTGTGATATCTGAAGGCCTGGTGGGATATCTGACGGCCTGGTGTGATATCTGAAGGCCTGGTTATGACTGGAGAGTCACTCCTGTCTGCCACTCGTCACTGCTTCAATGCCTGTCATGGAACTGTTCATTCATAATACACAACAGCAAACACAACTTGCTCCAACGTATGGAATTCCTTGTTCTGTTAAATCATGCTTATTTTCTGCCTGTCCATGTATACATGACCGTCCGTCTACATATGTCTATTGACATGACCGGATTTTCTCTTGCTTTTCGCTCCTTACTTTACACCTCTTGCTTTACGCCCCTTGCTTTACGCCTTTACTTTACGCCTCTTGCTTTACGCCCCTTGCTTTACGCCTTTACTTTACGCCTCTTGCTTTACGCCCCTTGCTTTACGCCTTTACTTTACGCCTCTTGCTTTACGCCTCTTGCTTTACGCCCCTTGCTTTACGCCTTTACTTTACGCCTCTTGCTTTACGCCCCTTGCTCTACGCTTCTTACGTACGAATGAACAGAGTAATGTAAAACGTTTTTGTTTCGGCCCGTACACAAACATCTGCAGAAGGCTATGGTAAGGTGGGAAAGCAACGGGCATGTACTGGGGACATCAGGAACCAGTCGTGTCATGGGAGATGTGAAATGTCAACATATTACCAATCTTTCTTTGTTCAAGTATATGTTTCCCCCGTCTTATGTACAGTTTACACTTTTATCGTGGACAAATAACCAAATAACCCATATCCTCTTTTACATAAATATATTGGACGCATAACATAAAAAATGGCCAGAAAAAAACGATGTCTCAAGTTCACTCAAACTGTTCTGCTGAGTACACTCAACCGATTTTCGGACAGGGATTTAGGGTAGGGGACTGGAGGGCAATGAAAATAAATAAAGGTCATGGGCAAACACTTGACGACGGAATACCTTTTTCATGTACACTCAGTACAGGGACTAGCGAACAACCGCCATTCAAAGCCGGACATCTGTGTTTTAGCCATCCACATTACTGTCTGATCAGTTTTATATGTCTGAAACATTTTTTTTCTATGTCTGAAACATTTAACAACCAGTTACAGGTCCATCAAGTATACAATGGAATAGCACCACGAGGCAACAGGCAAGACAGAACAGGAAAGAAATAACCCACACAGCTGCAGTCACTGGAAAAGAAGAGTGACATGACTGCTGATGTCAGCAGAGGGAAATGGCCAGTCCTGTCAGTTGGCAGTAGTGTTAATTAAGACAGAGGACTGTGTCCCACGGAATGGCAGTAGTGTTAATTAAGACAGAGGACTGTGTCCCACGGAATGGCAGTAGTGTTAATTAAGACAGAGGACTGTGTCCCACGGAATGGCAGTAGTGTTAAGTAAGACAGAGGACTGTGTCCCACGGAATGGCAGTAGTGTTAAGTAAGACAGAGGACTGTGTCCCACGGAATGGCAGTAGTGTTAAGTAAGACAGAGGACTGTGTCCCACGGAATGGCAGTAGTGTTAAGTAAGACAAAGGACTGTGTCCCACGGAATGGCAGTAGTGTTAAGTAAGACAGAGGACTGTGTCCCACGGAATGGCAGTAGTGTTAAGTAAGACAGAGGACTGTGTCCCACGGAATGGCAGTAGTGTTAAGTAAGACAGAGGACTGTGTCCCACGGAATGGCAGTAGTGTTAAGTAAGACAGAGGACTGTGTCCCACGGAATGGCAGTAGTGTTAAGTAAGACAGAGGACTGTGTCCCACGGAATGGCAAAGAATGTCCACATGTGTGGCACGAGGGACTTTTCCTGGAGTGTCCGTGGTCAGTGCCTGAACATCTGCTGGATACCCATTTCACGCAGACCTAAAACGATAAACTTCAAAATGATCAATTCAACACTAATGTCTTCCCTGGATGTAGCTTTCTGGGATAAATGCTAAGAAACAGAAAAAATAATCTGTTTCCTATGGCTGTGAAGTCTGTGAAAATGGAGAGTATAACGTGAAGGAACTACCCACCTCACAACAGAAACTAATTCCGATACTGTGTGTATTGTCCCCGGACCGACACCCACCCACCACTCATTCCCCCCCACCCACACACACCACACACACACCTGGCGGCACGTGTCCTGGCTGTCAGCATGCTGAACGGTGTGACGGTCAGTGGGGCACACACAGAGCCAACAAAGCTGACAGGGAAACCTCACGTCGACCAGTGTATGGGAGCGACTTCACCACACTGTGATGCAATGCTGAGGACCCGGTGTTTCCCTTGAGAACAGTGTGGGAGAGGTACAGGTGGTGGTGTCGGGGTTGGAGGTGCTGGGAATTGAGGTTACGGTTGTTGACTACTTTTACTCCAACAGAAGATTGTGACCAACACATATCTGGGGTGTTATGCGAACGTGTTTTCTGATAACCGTGTGGGTGTGAGTGCAAAGATAAATGAAGACAAATCAACTAATTTTTATAAAATGAAAAACAACAGAATTCTATGTCATTTATGTCAGTAATCTATGAAAACTACACAGCAAACTTCAAATTGAGAAGAAAAAAATCCGTACCATTCGACCGTATCTAACTCTTGAAACAACCACACACCTTGTCCGTTCCCTGATTCTGAGTCGCACTGACCACTGCAATTCACTGCTAGTTGGTCTGCCTTCAGATTTGTTGTCATGCCTTCAAATGATTTTGAACAATGCTGCAAGAATCATTTTCTGAATTAAAAAAAAATACATTACCCACTCTTACATCAACTTCATCGATGCAAAACTGACTTATTGGTTTATCATCACTCTGCCTCTCCACTCTTATTT
>NC_134904.1:23017831-23030331 GCF_041734735.1 Babylonia areolata | reverse complement strand
CCAACAACCAATGTCGTATGTACAGCCAGCACTCTGAACGGAAATCGATGAATGGGTTTGTTTGTGTCAGAAACCTGTGGGATAAAGAACCATATAGCCCAGACATGGTTTCTTTGTCATCTTGAAAGTCAACAGAAGAAATTTACATTCACAACAATGAAGAAAAATCTGAAAAGTTCGAGAAAAATGAGAGAAGAAAGTGGACAAGAAAGACAGGTAGAGAGGAAAGAAGTGAGGAGAGAGAGAGGAAGCAAAGAGAATGGAGTGTAGACAACATAGGAGAGGAAAGAAGTGAGGAGAGAGAGAGGAAGGAAAGAGAATGGAGTGTAGACAGCATAGGAGAGGAAAGAAGTGAGGAGAAAGAGAGGAAGCAAAGAGAATGGAGTGTAGACAACATAGGAGAGGAAAGAAGTGAGGAGAGAGAGAGGAAGCAAAGAGAATGGAGTGTAGACAACATAGGAGAGGAAAGAAGTGAGGAGAGAGAGAGGAAGCAAAGAGAATGGAGTGTAGACAACATAGGAGAGGAAAGAAGTGAGGAGAGAGGCAGAAATGAAACAAAGTGGAGGGCGGGGGGGGGGGGCGGGGGGCGGGGGGATACAGCAATGGGGAGAAAATAGATCAGCGTCAATTTGGAGTTATAAGGATAGAAAAGAAGACAAATCTTAAAATCAAATTCACCCTTCTCTATAGATGTGAGTGTGCGCCTGAAGGATTGTCTCGTGGGAAGGTCACAGGCATACAGTGTGTGTGCTAAAAAAATTTTTTAAAGGGGGTGGGGGGGGGAGCAGCCCATGAATAGCTAGCTGTGAAACACCAATCTCTTTACTTTGGTATCTATATATCTATCTACTATCTATCCATTTATCTATCCATCTATCTGTCTGTCTGTCTGTCAAAGCTGATTTAATGAAAATACACTGACAGTATAGATTATAATTATGTAAAGCTTATACTGTGTCAAAGCAAATCAAATGAATCAGTTATCATGTAGCACTCACTGTACCGGAGTAAGCTGGAAAGGTTGGCCAAAGAGGTAAAAGGGTGACAGCTGAATTACAATGAACAAACTGCGATATTTATCAGATGGTTTTAACCTATAGCTGGTATTATCCAACATATTCTTGTAATCACCACAGCAGAGTACTGCACACACATTATAGAAGACTAAGCACACAGTAACTGTGAAACTGGTACAGCTGATAGTCTATACGACTGGAACACTTGACACTATAACAGTACTGATATCGATCTGCATATCTTCTTTTATGAAGGATAAACAAGATTATGGACAAAGTGGCTTTTACATTTGATATTAGCAACCTGAGAGTCAATACCATGACTGGAAGAGCAAGCATGGCTTGGTCATGAAGCGGCACAGCTAGCGGATGGACTTTCACATGTAATATGGTTTGCACGGAAGAAGCCAAACATCGACACGGCGAAGTATGGCATGTGTTCTACATTTGAATTTCTTCCATTGAACGCAGGATACGTAAAGCCTAACCTTTCATAAAATACATTTGACAGATATGCTTGTGCTGATGAGCGTTGGAGATGAGAAAGAATGCATTGCCATTGGAGTATTCATGAATAGTTCACATGTGCCTCAACACTGGATCAGTGTGGAGAGAGGAGACTTTCCGCGTCAACACTCTGCGTCAATAACTGACTGTGAAGTTCGACACAAATTAGTGTAATACTGCCTACAACTTACAAGCATATGACGACAAGACGATTATCTAGATCAATCATGAGCAGATCTGTGACAGCATGTAAAAGCAATAAATAAAACAAGAGAGGCAAAGCCTTCAAGACTCACTTGTGATAAATTAAGTCCCCTAGCATTAATTACAGAGTAATTTCCCTTTTTTACTATCTGCACCAAAACGTTTGCAAAATAAATAAAAATTCCATGCTTAGCAAAAGAAGTTCCTGTTTGAACAAAAAATGATAATAATGACTCCTCTTGTCGTTGTGTCAGAATAAAAGGTCAAAGTGCCAAGTTTAGAGAATACAAAAAATATAAATATAACAGTAAATGCAGTTTGCATATAATTAGGCTTCTTTTTTATTTTTTTGTGCCCATCCCAGAGGCGCAATATTGTTTTAAACAAGATGACTGGAAAGAACTGAATTTTTCCTATTTTTATGCCAAATTTGGTGTCAACTGACAAAGTATTTGCAGAGAAAATGTCAATGTTAAAGTTTACTACGGACACACAGACACACGGACACACACACACACACACACACACACACACACACAGACAACCGAACACCGGGTTAAAACATAGACTCACTTTGTTTACACAAGTGAGTCAACAAGTTTACCAACTTAAATACGATCAACATACAAAATATGAACACAAGGAATATGTCGGAATTGCAACTTTCAAATCATCTACACAAAATACCCACAGTACAATGTCAGGCAGCTGGCCGTGTGTGTGAGGCACTGAATGTGTGTTCGACAAACACCTGTGAAACTGACCATGGCTGGGGTCACATGCGTTGTTTGGTGGGAGGCTGTTTTGGTAGTGAGGTTTGTCTGTGTTGGGGTCACGTGCGTTGTTTGGTGGGGGGTTGTTTTGGTAGTGAGGTTGTCTGCGTTGGGGTCGCGTGCGTTGTTTGGTGGGGGGTAGCTATTTGTGATTTGTTCTTCTTTCGGGGTTGTAGTTGTTATTTGTTGGGGGGGGCCGGGGGGGGGGGGGGGGGGCTGTGGAATGGTCTGTGGGGTTTGTTGATGTTGTGGTGGTGGTGTTTCATTGCTGTGTTGGGTTGTTAGTGTGTTGTGTTATGTGTGTTGTGGTTGGGCTGAAGTTGGTTATGAGAGTGATTTCTAGGATTTTTTTTCTCCTATGTAAGCACAGAGCGAGCGCGCGCGCGCGCGCGCGCACACACACACACACACACACACACACACACACACACACACACACACACACACAAACACACACACACACAACTAGATCGTGCACACGCTTGCGCGACCTCGAGCAGACACACTACAGCCCCAGAAGAAAGCCGTTCAGAAAGCCGGAAGTTCCTATTATGCGCTGCGCGCCCGAGACACTTTATGGGACGTCATTCTGATAGGTTACGTCCTGATACCAGGACGATGCAAGCGTGCACGGGGTTTAAATGCACGAGGTTTTGAAGGGAGTTCTTTACATCATTGCAGTAAACGGAACTTAACTTGTGTGGGAAGGTGGGAGGGAGGGAGGGAGAGAGAGAGAGAGAGAGAGAGAGAGAGAGAGAGAGAGAGAGAGTTAAATGCATAAACAGACAGATAGACAGACAGTAGGTAGGTAGATAGATAAATAAGATAGATAGTTGATAGATAGATACGCAGATACATAGAGACAAAGAGACAGAGGATGTGTATATGTATATGTATCTATATATGTATATGTAAGAGAGAGAGAGTCCAGATAGAGATCTTTCCAGCTGACTGGTTGGCTTCTTGGTCTGGTGTATCAAATCGTGCTTGACATTCAACAAATACTTCAGATATATCGTTTTTCTTTTGAAGTTACTGCTCACAGTCCCAAGAGAACCCAAGGCAGTTACTACAGGACGAAATAGTTTTCTTTGCCGATGGAAGTCAAACACTACAATCAAGCAAGAACACTATCTCACGTGATATGGACTTGGTGCAGTGTTACACTGATTTCCACACACACAGTGCCATCACGAAAGCAGCAGAAAGATGCTGGAATGTGTGGAACTGATGTACTGGTGAAGCTTTGGATGCCGGCACTCTCCGCACCGTGTTTGGCAGCAAACCGAATTGAGCAGGCACGCTCTGTGGTGGGGAGAAACCAACACACTGACACAGGGAAGGAAGGGGCAGGAGGAAATGTGAGCCGTTCTCCATGCAGGCCCTGGAAAATAAAAACACCCTCTGCCATGACGAGCCATCCCCTCCCCTTCCCTGTTGTCGCCGATAACAAGAGGATCCTATTGCAAGGGCCCGTCAATGGAGTGGTGTGTGTGACGGGTGGGGGTGATCGGTGGGGGGGTGTGGGGTGTGTGATTGGTAGGTGGGGAAGGGGGGCTGGAGACGGGGGGCTGTGTGGGGGGATGTGTTGGACCACTGGGCTGACCCCGGGCTGACAAGGCCACGAGCTGATAATTTGGCAGGGAAACTGATCGTCCGGCCCGTGATTAACTACCCCCCCCCCCTCTCTCCCTCTCTCTCCCTCTCTCTCTCTCCCTCTCTTTCCCTCTCTCTCTCCCTGTCTCTTTCTCTCTCTGTCCCTCTCTCTCTCAAACTCTTGACCTCTCATACACACTCTCTCTCTCTCTCTCTCTCTGTTACACACATGCGCAGGCACACACACGAATAATCATAAATGCGCACGCGCGAATACACACACACACACACATACATACATACATACATACACACAGAGTTACACCCCCCCCCCTCTCCCTCCTCCACTATGCCCCTTTCCCCCATTTCACACATTGTGGAAAAACGTAAAATTGATGACTGTTACTGCATTCACGCACGTGCTGTCTCTCACACACACGCATGCAAGCGACCGAACATTAGTGCGCACATACACACGTACGCATGCGCACATACGCACATACATACACGCACGCACACACGCGCGCGCGCGCACACACACACACACACACACACACATAAGCACGCACACAACAAATGCACAAGCACGCGCGCGCGCGCGCGCACACACACACACACACACACACACACACACACAAGCACGCACACACTGACACACACACACACCTGGCATAGTAGCTGAAATAGAGAAAGGTCACAGACCGACATAAAAGCTGTAAAACTGGTTAATTTCCTAAAATACTGTCTGCCTGGCACCGGGTTACCCAGTTAAACCTTTCCGAACCAGGGTTAGGAGCAACTTCAAATCATCCAAACCTGGCTTTTTCCACGGCGAAAGCACCCAGCCAGGCCCACTGAGGCAGAGACAGAGATACAGACAGACAGACAGATAGAGACAGAGATAGAGACAGACAGAGATAGAGACAGACAGAGATAGAGACAGAGATAGAGACAGATAGAGATAGAGACAGACAGACAGAGATAGAGACAGGCAGACAGACAGACAGGCAGAGATAGAGACAGACAGACAGAGACAGACATAGAGAGATTGAGACAGACAGAGATAGAGACAGACAGACAGACAGAGATAGAGACAGACAGACAGAGATAGAGATAGAGACAGACAGACAGACAGACAGAGATAGAGACAGACAGACAGAGATAGACAGACAGGCAGAGATAGAGAGAGACAGACACAGAGATAGAGACAGACAGACAGATAGAGACAGACAGACAGACATAGAGACAGGCAGGCAGACAGACATAGAGACAAACAGGCAGGCAGGCAGGCAGACAGACAGGCAGACATAGAGACAGACAGGCAGGCAGGCAGACAGACAGGCAGGCAGACAGACAGACAGACATAGAGACAGACAGGCAGGCAGGCAGACAGACACAGAAACAGACAGGCAGGCAGGCAGACAGACAGGCAGACAGACGGACGGACATAGAGACAGACATGCAGGCAGGCAGACAGACACAGAGACTGACAGGCAGGCAGACAGACAGACGGACATAGAAACAGACAGGCAGACAGACAGACATAGAGACAGACAGGCAGGCAGACAGACAGATGGCAGACAGACATAGAGACAGACAGCCAGGCAGGCAGGCAGACAGACACAGAGAGAGAGACATAGAGACAGGCAGACAGACAGAGACAGGCAGACATAGACAGGCAGGCAAGCAGGCAGACAGACAGACAGACACAGAGACAGGCAGGCAGGCAGACAGACATAGAGACAGGCAGGCAGACAGACAGACATACATACAGACAGACAGGCAGGCAGGCAGGCAGGCAGACAGACATACAGACAGGCAGGCAGGCAGGCAGACAGGCAGGCAGACAGAGATAGAGACAGACAGAGAGACAGACAGGCAGGCAGGCAGGCAGACAGGCAGGCAGACAGAGATAGAGACAGACAGACAGGCAGGCAGGCAGGCAGACAGGCAGGCAGACAGAGATAGAGACAGACAGAGAGACAGACAAGACCGTCCCCTCCCACCTTCAAACACCCTCTCCCTCTCTACACTCATGTCTTGGTGAAGCCAGTGTCACAGGAACGCAAACAGTATAAAAGCGGAAAGAAACTATCGCAAGAGGAAACTATTTCCTGTCAGAGGTTTACTGTGTTGGACACACATGGTCCACATTACTGGCTGAGTCTCCACCGCCCGTGACAAGTTCAAACCCGTTTTCTGTATACCTGTTAACTACGGCTAACATGGTAAAACAGTACAGCCAACTCATTCAACACAAACTGTGCTGTCAAAATGGCGGTAAGACTGGCCCTTTTCATACACACAGAAATCATTACAAGCGGTTGTTATGACCAAATTGCTTTGTGAAAAAATGTCTAAAAGTCATAATCACGTTTATTTCAAAGACGGTATTCATGGATCGATCTGTCGTTCTTTAAGTGTTGTCTCCGCACATGCACACTGTGTGACGTGTAAAACCTGTCAAAAAATAGAATCGAAATGACGTTAAAAGTAGTTTATTAAATCAGAACAAAATACAAAAACTCCTCGCTCGCTCTTTCCCCTGTCCACTTGCGGATGTTAGAGAAGAAGCGTCAACACAAAAAAAGAAGGCAGAGCATCGACCTGAATAGGACAAATGTAGGTCACCCCCCCACCCCCACCCCCCACACCCCGTGGCTGTTTTGAAACTGGTATCAAGTTCAGCAAAACAACTGCTTAGATAAGCACAGTAAACGATCCAGTATCAAAACAGGGGAGAGAGGGGGGTGACGAGGCTGATGTCAGCAGGCAACGAACCAGTCAGCAGACAGGCATCCCGGCATCAGCAGCAACAGGTCTTTGTACCACAGCCTGGTATTTGTGGCGATGCACAAAAACAACCTTCCTTCACCGAACGTGTTGTCTTGACCTGTGTGTCTAAAAGAACGATGTGACTTGATCCCCGTCCTTTCCTTTCACTAGTACACCTTCACTGTCTCTGCCACCAACCAGTCAGACCGTGTTAGACAAGAAACCTAACTGCAACACCTTCACTGTCTCTGCCACCAACCAGTCAGACCGTGTTAGACAAGAAACCTAACTGCAACACCTTCACTGTCTCTGCCACCAACCAGTCAGACCGTGTTAGACAAGAAACCTAACTGCTGACCACTCCAGTCACTTACAAGATACCCGGGACACTTACACCGAACAACAAACAGCACATAAGTATTGGTAAGTAAACAAAAATAATCTGAAGAGGAAAAAAGACGAAAACGAGAAAAGCCGTACAGACGAGGATGATGTGTGACGTGACATCAATCATGATTCATCCTCCACCCCGTTCCCTACCCTCGTCAGACCTTCAGTCATGTCGCCTTTCTCCCCACTCATCCCTCCATCTTCCAAACCCGCTACAACATTTAACAAAGAACATATAGAAGAACCCCGTAGTGCTGTGAATACGTATACATGAACACATACACAACCAATATTTTATGAAGGACGAATGTAGTGGTGTAAAGGATATTCGTAGTGGTACTGTCAATCTCCCACTGTGAGTCCCATCGATGTTTTTCAAGACAAATAGTATAATTGGTTCAGTCTAGAACCTGGTGGATATTCTTGGATTCCATTTAATATGTGTAAAAAAAAAACCCACTGAAATCCGGCTGTGTATCTTAATGACCATCGGTCCATTGGTTTCCTCATCAGCAGTTGACCAGTACCATGACCGACCAGTTAAAGTCAAAGTAGTGCACTTCACGTCTCTATTTCGTGTGCATTTAATCTGATTTGTAAATGTTTCTTTGGTAATTTTCATGTATACCTAAAATTTAATCCACGATATCAGTGAATTTCGTTCTTAAAGAACAAGGCAAGTCATTCATTGAACAAAGATGACATGCATGACGCTGGTAACAAACCTTCACGTTCCTCGGACAAATCTGGGTTCTAGGAACATCAGTTCGCATTACTAGTTTGTACTAGCAGTGTACTTGCATTCATTCAAACCATACATTTCAAGACAAAATTAATCGCCATCTCTTCCCGTGGTAAAAGCTACATTTCATTGTTCAGCTGTATGGCTGGCTGCAGTGTTCTGGAAGTCACAACAGACACTGTAGAGGAATGCGCCACCAATGTGTACGAGAACGTCGTCATCAGAAATATCTTATACACCTCCGTGTGTACAGGCTTTTAGCTGCTCTCTCTCTCTCTCTATCCATCTGTCTATTTATCTATCTAAGCTGAGACTGAGAGAAAGAAAGACATAAATATAGACTATAATGACTTTTTAAGACATTATTGTTGAGGATTCTTTAGTTGTATTGATTATCCACCGATTTTTTTTTCACAACTTCAGGCTTTCCCATTTGTATTGGACGATAAATCAAATTTTCATGAAGTAAAAAAAGCTTTGACGGAGACTGAAAAACAACTAAATGTGTTTAAATGTGCGTAGGACGTAGACATGCACATTTCCTTCAGTGGTGACCTGTGACCGGACACATTTGGCGAAACCGGAAACTATGTCACAACACCTCCCCCTCCCCTGAACACCACGGGAAACGCTTCACAGACAGCTTTCGAAAGGTGAATGTACGGTTTATATTCAATACTGCCAGTCTGCCCAGACCCGTCTGGCTGGTTGGCCGCTTGGATGACTGTGTCACGCGTGAACGCGTACATGTGTGTGTGTGTGTGTGTGTGTGTGTGTGTGTGTGACAGTGTGTGTGTGTGTGTGAGTGAGTGAGTGGTGAGTGTGTGTGTGTGTGTGTATGTGTGTGTGCCGTGTGTGTGTGTGTGCCAGTGTGTGTGACAGTGTGTGTGTGTGACGTACCGACAATATGGCTGAGTGCGTGGGAATGAGAAATACTCGACGTGTTTAAAATATCGTGAGAAACAAAGTTTATCGTACTAATAAAAACAACAACAAAACCGACACAAGGAACTATTTTTCACCAAAACAGAACAACCCGACGAACAGGATGCTGAGGGCGAGACAGATCGTCCTGCAGCCCGATGATGTGGGGGACTGTGACTCCTGGTGAGATGGTCCCAACTCCAGGATAAACCTGATCAGTCATGCTTTAACTTCGCCTTTGTGAGCGCATGAAGGATTCCAAATAGTAAACCTACACTCAGATATAACATGCACGTTAAAGATCCCGAACCCAAGCCAGCGTTCAGTGGGTTACAGAAACATACACCAAATCCCGAAAACGGAAATGGCATGCAGGTTTTCGATCATGCACGAACGAAAAGATGCGTGATAGTTACATCCCAAGACCACGGATTGAAGAAGAAGAAGACAGAAAGAAAGAAAGAAGCAGAAGAAGAAGACAACGAAGAAAGGAAGTTAGCTTCACAGGCTAACATCCACAGCCTCTGACTGCCCCTCTGCACGATGTTTATCGGGGTGCCCATGGCTACAGGATAAGGCACCAAGTGCCACACGCCCCAACACAAGGGCGCATTTTACCGGAGAGGGGGCTGCAAGGTCAGCACGTGTGTAGACATTTACACGGCAGTTCTGAGATTAGACCGCTTCCAGAGGCATGCTGTGTGATGGTGGCATGCCATTATTATCTATCGGCTGGGCCGATAAATTGGTGCTGCCTTTCGGGTTGTTGTGCAAATGTAACAGACAGAAGCTCTCCGCCTGAAACTCAGGCTGCACCAACTCAGTGTGAGCTGGTGGATGTCACCCTTCGTGGGCTTTCTCCTTGTGCGGCCACCTCTCTGTTGATGCTAACCGAGGCAGTGGCGGGAAAAGAAAATACAAGGATGTGACAAGGAACTCACGTGCATTTCTGTTTCCTTCTTTCAACATAATCAGTCTGAAAACGCTACTTACTATTTCTGTCCCCACTACCATCACCCCCTCACTGTACACCCCTGAAAAACAAACCACGGCACCACACTCCCTCCTTTCTGTTGGCGGCACCTGATGGACCGCTACACGGAATAGAGAGAGAAGGCTTCCTGGTGCTTCTTTAAAGGCCTGCTGGCGGGAAAGAGAGAAAGAAATGCAGTATTCACCAGCAGTAAATAAGCTGTGGCAGTCAGGCTCTCTCTCTCTCTCTCTCTCTCTCTTTCTGTGTGTGTGTGTGTATGTGTGTGTGTGTGTGTGTGTGTGTGTGTGTGCGTACGTGACCACGAATAAGAATGACTATCCGCTTCAGTGACAGAGAGCACATCAGTATACGTCAGCGCACAGCACGCCGGTGTATGCACTCGCAGGCGTACTGTATGCCTGACAGCGTGTAAGCACGTGCTGCCCCTAAGCGACACAATAAACTGTCTTCAACAAGACCAACTCCGGTCACCTCTGTCCACCTCGTGACCTGAAACGAGTCAGCGCACGTGCAACGCGTTCAGCGAGGTTTGCGGTGGTTGGTCAACAAATATTGGCGACTACCCGCATGGACACTGTGGCGACAGGCACACAACTGGCGTCTTGTCCTCCCTTTCAGACTCTTTCAGACAAACTCAGCGAAACACGTGAAACTGGGACATGGCTCTGCGACCAAAAATAATTTTTACGAACCCACAAACTACAATGACGCACAGGTACTGACACTGAAATATACGGCAGCCGCATGAATTAGACCAGCGTAACCAGTTGCTGGTTTCCAGTTGAGGCACAGGACTCTAAACGTCCACTAACAAACGCAACACATATGAAAACGACGTGTATAACTTGTGGCTTAATGATTCCTCCAGACATATGATTCAGAGATAGGCGTGTGTGTGTGTGTGTGTGTGTGTGTGTGTGTGTGTGTGTGTGCGCGCGCGCGCGCGCGGTGTGTGTGTGTGTGTGTGTGTGTGTGTGTGTGTGTGTGTGTTGTACAAATCGCACGTGTGTCCGTATATACGTGTTTGCTTATCCGAGTCAGAGCTAATGCTGTGAAAAAACAAAGAATAAGTAACGATAACTCTGCTCCGTTCTCATGAACTGCGACTGAGGCGGTTGGTGAGGAGCGCCGGCGTGTACGTGTGTTCGCGAGCGTGATGTGTGCAAGTGTGTGTGTGTGTGTGTGTGTGTGACATTGCTATCAGTTATATGCGCGTGTTGTCAAACTCCGACCATATATACAGTATCATTATTGTGGATTTTAATTTGAGTTGACAAATTTGGTACAACAACTCAGCCGTATTACACAAGTTTTGTTTTTATCCTTCATATTTCCAAAGGTCCGTGTCTGCAGTCTCATTTCAGCCTCATCCCCCCCCTTTCTTTGCCTCTCGTTGCAGGCACACATATCACTGCGGAACATCCGATGAAACTGAACCGTCGTGACGACTGAATACACTTATAACGATTGAATAAACATCACACCCAATACCAAAAGGCTGAAGGATGACAATGAAGGAACAAACAGAAATAATTGGCTAGACCCAGCGCCTCCTAAAGAAAGTGGGTCAAAGTTTATCATGGTAGAATCGAATCGTAATCAAAATACGGCTTTCGAAATTCATCAGTGGAACGGTGTTAAGAGAAAATATTTTCATTTTATGTTCGCCAAACTGAATAAAATACTATGATGAGCCGCTGTGAGCCAAACAGCAACGTTTAGTGGCGTCCTGCATGCTAAGCGCGCTTGGGGAGGAATCACAAAGCACTTGTGGAATAACCGTTGTCTTCTTACTGCATTACCTTTTTTGCGCAATGCAGGCTGCTTTCTTTTAGGAAAGAAAGATCCCGAAAACACACAAACACACAGAAAGAAGATCAGAATAGACAGACAGATTGATAAATGAAGAGAGGGAGGGAGAGAGAGAGAGAGAGAGAGAGAGAGAGAGAGAGAGAGAGAGAGAGAGAGAGAGAGAGAGAGAGAATCTCAAATTTTGATAACTGAGGACAATGTTTTGATTCAAGCCCTGGGTATCTTTCCCCTGAAAGATACATATTAATTACTATATGTCCTGTTTACATGCATGTAGCATTATGTTGTGTGTGCAGATAATCCAGTGTGGACAGAAACAACAGCAGTTAAAGTGCTGGGTGTCGGTGTATCAAAGGAAATGAAGTCCTCACCTTTACAGACGTGCGCATAATCCATACAGCAGTCGCCCATGATCAGACAGTTGGAATCGCAGTAGCACCTGTCCGAATCCTCTGACCTGTCCACCCGAGGGCCGAAGGCGTAACAGGTGTTGTTCTGTCCTGGACAGCACAGCTGTTTCTCGCCACAGCTCCGGGGGTAGCCCCGCTCCGGACGACAGTCGTGCAGGCCTATACAGAGGATGACAACTGTGCACAGTGCCGTCAGCAGCCGTCCTGAAAGCCCCATTTTCTCCGACTCTTTAATTCCAACCGAACTTCAGAGATACTGGTGTAGAAAACTCCTGAAGCACGCTGCGCGTTCCAGCGAACTGATCGAATCGGTGTGTGAAGGCGCCAACAAAGGGAAGTAAGTTCCGGTCCTTCTCC
>NC_134904.1:22975331-23012831 GCF_041734735.1 Babylonia areolata | reverse complement strand
AGCCGTAATCCTTCAGTGGTAGTTGTCTCTGGCGGGACTCCAACCCGCCAAAACCTAAACGCCAGTCCGTGATGCTGACTGTTCAGGTTCAGGGTGACAGGTTGGTGCTCTCTCTGTTCCTCATTGCCGGTGTCAGTTTTCATGTTCTCTCTGTTCCTCATTGCCGGTGTCAGTTTTCATGTTCTCTCTGTTCCTCATTACCGGTGTCAGTTTTCATGTTCTCTCTGTACCTCATTACCGGTGTCAGTTTTCATGTTCTCTCTGTTCCTCATTACCGGTGTCAGTTTTCATGTTCTCTCTGTTCCTCATTACCGGTGTCAGTTTTCATGTTCTCTCTGTACCTCATTACCGGTGTCAGTTTTCATGAAGTGTCAAGACGTGCGGACTGACCCGTGTACAAAACACCACAACTGCTGTAAAATGAAAGTGAAAAAGAGCATATGCTTGACCGCATAAACCCAACGCACTGATGGCCTGAGGACATGCCCCAGGTTTGTGTAAAATATTCAGGTAAAATGATCGTGTAAAACACTCACATATAACAAAATGAATAAATAAATAAATAAATAAACACATAAAAATACAGTAAATTGACAGATATGTTGAAGCCAAATGACTGAAACAAAACAAGAAAGAATAAAAAGACAACGCTCAGCGAACCCGAGCGCAGGCACACACGGCGCATACCGATTAAAAAACGTGGTCAGTTTGGGTTTTATTCGTCTATATCTGTTACTATCATCCAGAATATTAAAACAATTGTGTGTGTGTGTGTGTGTGTGTGTGTGTGTGTGTGTGTGTGTGTGTGTGTGCCCCTTTGCCCTTACCCTTTCCCCAGTCCAGCAGTCCAAACAAAGCCGTCAAGGACAATACACACATGTACACTGTCCCTTCGTGCCTGGCCCTTCACTGACTGATCACAATCACGGACACTATAAATCAAAGCAAACACACGGACTGTCTCAACACCGTCTACACTCACAGATACCTCACTGTCCAATCTTATGCTACTCCTGGGGCTGAAACGGAGGAGGAGGGGTGGAGGCAGGGGAGTGAATATGAAGAGAGCAGTGAGGATTGGGGGTGATGGAAAAGTGTGGCAGCGCAGGGAGGTGGGGAGAGCGAGAGGGAGGGAGGAGCGGGACAAGGGAATGGGGAAGGTGGTAATTGTGGATGTCCATGGTGAGTGAGGAAGGACTGTGCTGGTCCTCTGGTCCTGTCTGCTGCTGTGACCACTGGTCCTCTGGTCCTGTCTGCTGCTGTGACCACTGGTCCTCTGGTCCTCATGGCCCTGTTTGCTGCTGTGACCAGTGGTCCTCTGGTCCTCATGGCCATGTCTGCTGCTGTGACCACTGGTCCTCTGGTCCTGTCTGCTGCAGTGACCACTGGTCCTCACGGCCCTGTCTGCTGCAGTGACCACTGGTCCTCTGGTCCTCACGGCCATGTCTGCTGCAGTGACCTCTGGTCATGGCCATGTCTGCTGCTGTGACCATTGATCCTCATGGCCATGTCTGCTGCTGTGATTACTGGTCAAATCAAAAATCAAATCAAAATCACACACACACACACACACACACACACACACACACACACACACACACACACGTAAAGACTATAAGGTATTGTAATACATTAATAAAAACATCAAAAGAATAAATCGTATATATAAGTAAAATGCACACACACACACACACACACACACACACATGGATGTAGGCACGTATGCATGCACATAACATATGTCACGCCAATAAAATTAGTACATTAAGATACATGAAATCCAAGTAAAATAAGAAAATATTTAAAAATCACTTCCGATCACACACACAGAAATGCTTGCCTGTGCTCACCCGCTCAGTCCCACATGCACGCATCCTCATGGCCATGTCTGCTGCTGTGACTACTGGTCCTCTGGTCCTTACGGCCATGTCTGCTGCTGTGACTACTGGTCCTCTGGTCCTTACGGCCATGTCTGCTGCTGTGACTACTGGTCCTCTGGTCCTACGGCCATGTCTGCTGCTGTGACCAGTGGTCATCATGGCCCTGTCTGCTGCAGTGACCAGTGGTCCTCATGGCCATGTCTGCTGCTGTGACCAGTGGTCATCATGGCCCTGTCTGCTGCAGTGACCACTGGTCCTCATGGCCATGTCTGCTGCTGTGACCACTGGTCCTCACGGCCATGTCTGCTGCAGTGACCACTGGTCCTCACGGCCATGTCTGCTGCTGTGACCACTGGTCCTCACGGCCATGTCTGCTGCTGTGACCACTGGTCCTCACGGCCATGTCTGCTGCTGTGGCCACTGGTCCTCATGGCCATGTCTGCTGCAGTGACCACTGGTCCTCACGGCCATGTCTGCTGCAGTGACCACTGGTCCTCACGGCCATGTCTGCTGCAGTGACCACTGGTCCTCACGGCCATGTCTGCTGCAGTGACCACTGGTCCTCACGGCCATGTCTGCTGCAGTGACCACTGGTCCTCACGGCCATGTCTGCTGCAGTGACCACTGGTCCTCACGGCCATGTCTGCTGCAGTGACCACTGGTCCTCACGGCCATGTCTGCTGCAGTGACCACTGGTCCTCACGGCCATGTCTGCTGCAGTGACCACTGGTCCTCACGGCCATGTCTGCTGCTGTGACCACTGGTCCTCACGGCCATGTCTGCTGCAGTGACCACTGGTCCTCACGGCCATGTCTGCAGCTGTGACCACTGGTCCTCACGGCCATGTCTGCTGCAGTGACCACTGGTCCTCACGGCCATGTCTGCTGCAGTGACCACTGGTCCTCACGGCCATGTCTGCTGCTGTGGCCCGTATATATGTCAGTGGTCTGCTGGCGGGAAACGCTCCCATCATAATAAGGGCTCAAACGAACCTTTAGTGAGAGTGAGCACTGAGCACTCGCATTATTTAAATGTTCCTTTGTATGTTTGACTGTTTATCATCGTGAATTACATGCTCACACGTTTCCTGAACGACCCAGCACACATGAAGGACACTGACCAGTTAGTTTCTTTGATTTCAGTGATTGCGGATTAACGACCTGCTCGGGTCTGCTTTTTTAACAATTGCTGGCAGGTGGCTGAAGGATGATTTTTTCGTCAATGGTCGTCATGTTTGCATGGTATCATCCTGCTTTGCGTGATCTGCATTTGTGGTCGGCTTGTTTGTACTATTTACCCCTGGTTGTCTTTTTGACATGCTCTGTTTCCACTGTCGATGTTTGTGATCAGTTCACTGTTCGTATGGTGTGTTAATTGTCCGGCTGAACACGATGACTGTGCGCTGGATTGATCTGCCCACGTGTATAATGTGCGTGTCTGATGTGTCAGCATGCATCGTGTTTTAGGACTGTGCATCTCTGGGGCCTCTGCAGGGTGGTCATGTTTCAGATGTCCTGAAAGAAATACCCGGGTCATCACTTTAGTGCCTATCTACCGCCTCTCTCTCTCTCTCTGTGTGTGTGTGTGTGTGTGTGTGTGTGTGTGTGTGTGTGTGTGTGTGTGTGTGTGTGTGTGTGTGTCGGTTTCTGTTTGTGTGTTTCTCCGTCTCTCTCTTTGTATCTGTCTGTCTGTCTCGGTCCCTCTATCTCTGTCTGTGTCTCAGTGTCTCGGCCTCTCCTCCTCTCTTTCTCCGTTAATCCCTTTCTAATTCACATCCACATTGTCTCACGCACACAAATTCGAGCATACATAGGCCTACAGACGTGCATGCATTTCAGATGGGCATCATGTTTCGCAATGCAGAAGACGTAATGCATTGGAATGAACACAAGACAGAGGTTCGTCTCGTCTGCCGATCCTCACGACACTCTTGGGATCCTGAATCCCAGTCATTCACAGTCTGCACGTGTGAACTCACTTCTCCTCCCCTGCCACACACCGCAGGTTATTCCTCATTACTGGAACCACATCCTCTGAAATATCCATCATATATGCAGCTTAGCATCCTTTCATCTCGGACGCTCCAAAACGATCTGTCATCTTCTCCCAGCTGAAGTCAGTCGTGAAACCACTGTTTCCCCTGTTCCATCTTTTCCCACAACGTGACTAGTGCCTCACCCCCCCCACCCCCACCCCCCATGCCCCCCTCAGCAAGGTCCAGCGAGCGGCAGCATGACGAGCTTTCCATCATGACAGAGATCCAGGCCTGCAGCTTCTCTTTTTGGCCTCGTAATCTTTTCATTCACTGCCGTAAAAAAATCGGCTCGCAATATCGTTTTATTGTGGAATTCAAACACTTTCGCTTTCTGTCTTTCTGTCTCCGTCTCTCTCTCTCTCTCTCTCCCTCTCTCTCTCTCTCTCTCTCTCTTTCTCTCTCTCTCTCTCTCCCATTCTCTCTATCTGTCCCTTTGTACTCACTCTCAGTCTTTATTTGTCACTCTATCTACGCCCCACCCCCCTCTCTCTCCCCCTCTCTGTTTCAGTCTCTGTCTCTGTGCTCTGGTCACATGGAAAAAGTTCATGGCTGTTTCGTTCAACATTTTTTATATAAAAAAGAAGACAAAATACAGCGTTCAATAAAGGAAAACTTGAGTGGGACAAGGCTGAGCTGACATCCTGCTCCTTCCTGTCACAAACCATCAACAAACGCAGTGGCGAAAATACGCACAATGTTTGTTGATGAAAAGGAAAGTTGAAGTGCAAAACAATACAAACAAAACAAACAAACATACTTCTTTTACCGCTACTACCACTGATAACAACAACAACAATAATAATGATAATAATAACAATAATTCACTGGAAAGTAAACATCACCTAAAGCTTAATGTATTAGGAGAAAGAGAGAGAGAGAAAGAGAGAGAGAGAGAGAGAGAGAGAGAGAGAGAGAGAGAGAGAGAGAGCCCGGGGCCATTCGTCAATTCAATGTCTCAATGTTACTGCAGAAAATATTTCATAATGTATACTTTAAGTCACAGTCGTTGAATAATCTTGAATCTTTTTGATTGTTCAATATAATCTTAGACAGTCCAGAATATGTTTTTCATTCTCAAGGGAACTAATAGTTGGGTCACCTCGTAATAAAGTAATTACGATTTATTATTTACGGGAGAGTAGCAATTGTGTTCTCTCATATATTGTTGTAAATTGGACAGTGTAAAAGAAAGAGTTCGACTGCCTCTACAGGATATCCACACGAACATTTTGTGCCTGTTCGAAGATGACGATCATACAAGTCTTGATCATTCATAAGGTGATTCATATTCAAACGAAGTCTGCAATGATGAATTTGTTCTTCTCTGTTACCAGTGTAATAATGTGGGGGGACTGCTGTGTCATCAGAGGAAAGGTATCTTAAAGTCTTAGTATCTTAAAGAATCGCTACATTTTATGTTATCAGGGACACTGTTCCATAGTTTGGTTGTGGATGGAATAAAATGAATCAGAGTATAAGTTAGTTTTACAATGAGGCACAACTCTCTCGAGTGGTCCACTCCTGTGATAAGGATTATCATCTGAAACTAGCGGGGGTGTCAGTTCGTTCGTTTATTCATTTATAGTGTGTTCATCTAAGATGATGATATAAAACAGAAAATAAATGATATTATTATCATTATCATTTGTATTATTATTATTATCATTATTTCTATCATAATGTTGATTATCATTATCATTAATTAGAAATAATCATTTGTGAAAATCAATGGGGTGTGAGGTCAGACATGTAGTTTGGACAGTTGCCGTGCACCATTTTGTGATATTGTACTAGTTTATGTCATTGTCTACGTTCCCTTAAGGAACATAAACCTGACTCTTCATACAATTTTACGTGACCTGTTCCTTTAACTGCTCCTACTGTGATTCTTATTGCTTCTAAATGAAGCGATTCTAACATGTTTGACTGAGCATCAATGCAATTATCCCACAGAATATCTGCGCAATCAAAATGATGTAAAATAAATGATTTATACATGTGCTCTAATGCTTTTCTGTTCAATTTATATTTGTAATACTTCAAGCAAGAAATCAACATTCTCACTTTATTGGCTTTAGTTTTTCTATGCTCCCCCGTTTGCAGTCTTGCAAAATCACGTCAAGGTGTTTATGCGTATTGACTTGTTGAAGGATGTTCTCATTGAATACCAAGGGTATAGCTTGTTTGTTATTACGGAGTATATTAAGCAGGTCCATTTTTCCTTTCCCACCTATTTGCCCAATCAACGATTCTCTTCAGATCAAAGTTACGTATCTCTATCTGAAAGAGCTAAACATAAACTGATATCATCAGCAAAATGTTTTATAACGGATTCAATATCTGTAATCGTGTTTTCATGTATACTAGAATAAGTAGAGGGCCCAGTACAGATCCCAGTGGAACACCTGCAGGAACTAATTGTAAATCTGATTTTTCACCTTTAATACGACAGTTTTGAATCGATGCATCCTTCACACACATGCAAACACATAAACATGCAAACACATAAACATGCAAACACATAAACATGCAAACACATAAACATGCAAACATACTTTTCTCCTTCTCACCCCGAGGTGGGGCCCCTGCACGAGAAAGAAAAAGGCCGGCTACCCCTCGCCCCCCACCCCCCTTAGCAATGGCTAGGTCATACAAACAACATTGTGTGCAACTTGTAAAACTCAAAATTAAAACAAAATGAACAAGAAAAAGTATACAGAAGTATAATGTACCCACCCCTACCTATTGGGAATACTGATACTATTTGGATCATGGCATTATTCCTGTGCGTTCATGACTGTGAAAGCTGAAGGTACAAATGACCTGCTTACTGAAGTTCCATACTTAGCAGTTGTTAGTCTTTTTCCCGAAGCAGAAGCCGGTTGCAAGAAAGAGAAAACAGACATACAGTGGACTGCTGTGGGTGGGCGTGGTTGGTTGTGTCCTGGACAGTGTTTGCCATCCCCCAGGCCAGAGAAGAGGGAGGGGTGTGCAGGGTCAGCATGGTGCTTTTAGGATGTACGGTGTGCACTCTTCCTCTTTTCTCTCACGTGTTTGAGCTGCTCAACAGCTGTCTTGCTCGCTTGTAGGTGGTAAATACGTTGTTAACCTATAATATCAGGACATTCTGAGAAGACAGGGTTTGTTTGCTTTTTTTGTTTGGTTTGTCTTTTCCTGTGTGATGGTGACAAATCCTTCTATTATCGACTTGTACTCTGATACTGTCTGGGTCAATATTGACTGACGAAACACTTTCTGCAGACCAGGAAGTCTGAGATATGTGTAGCGTTTCATTCCAACCTTCTCTCCACACCCACCCCCCCACCACCCCGCCCCGCCACCCCCCACCCTTCCCACTTTTCCTGTCACGTCCTCCCTCTTCAATGGCTGGCGAGCACTTCAATTCACGCTTCTTTTCGAGCGCGAGCGCGCACACAGGTATATATATATGCACGCACGCACGCACGCACGCACACACATGCACGTAAGCACGCACGCACGCACACACACCTCACACGCATGTGCGCGCGCCCACACACACGCACACACACACACACACGCACGCGCGCGCCTCCCCCCACCTCCCACCCCAACACACACACACACACACACACACACACACACCATGGCCAGTTCCTGCAGGCTGATGACTATTCTTGTTTCTGTCGCTCCATCGATCCGCATCCACGTTACCGTGCTGTAGCAATCAGTTCACTTGACAACTTATTTGAAAAGAGGATGCTGTGGACGACACGGAACATGACGATGAGAGTGTACGTAGGTACGTGCGTGTGTACCTGTGTGTGTGTGTGTGTGTGCGCGCGCGCGTATGTGTGTGTGTGTGTGCGTGTGAGAGAGAGAGAGCCCCCCCCCCAGCACCCCCCCCCCCACACACACACACACACAACCACACACACACACACACACTCACTCACCCAAAGTCAAATATACACACACAAACGCAACACTGGATTAGTTCACTTTCAGGTCTCTTCCAAGTTGTAAGCTCAACCAGTTTGTTTCTTCAGTCATTGACATAGGTTGTCGGAATGCCCACAAAGAGTCGGTTCCACTTTGCAGGAGTCTGTGAATTGTTGGTTTAGAGAGTCTGCCAACACGCAGTTCATTTATGTGTCTCTTACGTTTCCTTTCAACGACAGTTCCCTCTTCATGTCTATTCTTTTCTTTGGTGATGTTCATGGTTCTGCAAGAAGCTTTTAAAAGTTTCTTATGACTTCGTATCTTCGATCGTTGCTACTGCAAGCCGCCGATTCTAGTTTCAGCACCACTATGTCTGTCGACCATCTTCATCACATCTACGTATCTCGGGCAAGTTCATGCACGAAACATTCACCTGATGTTCTACATTGCATCATGCCAGGGCTCCTTTCAAACTTATCTGCTTTTAGAAAGTTTAGAGAATATCTGTCGCTTAATTGAAGGAAGTACAGCTAATTGAAATTTCCATTTGGCAACCTATCCAAACGTCTCAGGCAGGCAAATGCACATGCACGCACTAAAGCGAGCAATCACAGAGAGAGAGAGAGAGAGAGAGAGAGAGAGAGAGAGAGAGAGAGAGAGAGAGAGAGAAGCGATCGAGGCGAGGCAAGCCGGAATATGGCAAACAACTTGTTGAATAGTTATTGACTGCAAACACGGAAGTGTATATCCATGGTATCCAGAAACAACACAGATAACAGACACATTCATGTACAGAAATAATTAACTGCAATAGATTTCACACATCAGGTATCTCATTAAGAGGTTTGAAACTGAATCAGTCACGCGAACAAAAACTCGCATCAACCGAGTGACGCGAGCTGTGATGTAAGCGACCGACGCCCAGACGAGTTAGACACGAACTGATGCCCAGACAGCCAGTACGCACACTGGAACCATGATTCTGAGGTGGCGCTCTCTCTTTGGGTAGTGTGAATATCAAGAAACAACTACAGCTGGCTGGTTGGTGCTGAGAGTGGCTGCTCGTGGTGTACTCTGTGCTGAATGAACCCAGTGTTGTACCGTGCAGTGCTGACTGAATCAGTGATGTACCGCGCAGTGTTGTATCGTGCAGTGCTGACTGAATCAGTGATGTACCGTGCAGTGCTGACTGAATCAGTGATGTACCGTGCAGTGCTGACTGAATCAGTGATGTACCGTGCAGTGCTGACTGAATCAGTGATGTACCGTGCAGTGCTGACTGAATCAGTGATGTACCGTACAGTGTTGTACCGTGCAGTGCTGACTGAATCAGTGATGTACCGCGCAGTGTTGTACCGTGCAGTGCTGACTGAATCAGTGATGTACCGTACAGTGTTGTACCGTGCAGTGTTGTACCGTGCAGTGATGTACCGTGCAGTGCTGACTGAATCAGTGATGTACCGTGCAGTGCTGACTGAATCAGTGATGTACCGTGCAGTGCTGACTGAATCAGTGATGTACCGTGCAGTGCTGACTGAATCAGTGATGTACCGTACAGTGATGTACCGTGCAGTGCTGACTGAATCAGTGATGTACCGTGCAGTGCTGACTGAATCAGTGATGTACCGTACAGTGATGTACCGTGCAGTGCTGACTGAATCAGTGATGTACCGCGCAGTGTTGTACCGTGCAGTGCTGACTGAGTCAGTGTTTACCGTGCAGTGCTGACTGAATCAGTGTTGTACCGTGCAGTGTTATACCGTGCAGTGCTGACTGAATCAGTGTTGTACCGTGCAGTGTTATACCGTGCAGTGCTGACTGAATCAGTGTTGTACCGTGCAGTGCTGACTGAGTCAGTGTTGTACCGTGCAGTGTTATACCGTGCAGTGCTGACTGAATCAGTGTTGTACCGTGCAGTGTTATACCGTGCAGTGCTGACTGAATCAGTGTTGTACCGTGCAGTGCTGACTGAATCAGTTATGTACCGTGCAGTGTTGTTCCTTTGCAGTGAATCCCATACCGGACTGGTCTTTGATGATTGAAGCCATCTGTATATATGATGATATCCTCTTCTTTACTGTTTTCTTCTATGAGTGGCTTCACTTCTGCATCAGTTCCCGACACTGTTTTCCCAAAGTAGGAGAAATAATAGTGTTGAAGAGGTGTTTGGGGTTTTCAGAGTTTTCTTCCGATTATTTTGTTTCTTTGAGGTCTTGTATATGGCATACCAGCTGGGTTGTGTCTTCTGCCTGTTCCATCCATGATCTTCCGCGTCCTAGACGGCTGCCTTTTGATTAAAAAGGTGTCAAAAGGAGTGAAGGGACAGCAGTAATAGAACAAACCCAAACCCCATGACATCATTTGCTGAACCTGGGCTGGAACTGATCTTCTAGGCTGCTGTCTCATCCGGTAAACAGGGTGTTATTGGCCGCCTTCCAGCGATTTGTCCAGGTGATTTAAAACTTTAATCAGCAGGTCCGTGCCAACTTTCTCCACAGACGGCGCGGGGAACCAGGGACTTCACGGGCAATCAGGCAGCTTGTTAGAGCGGCTGCGTTGTCACCCTGCTCGAGGCCAGCTCCACAACGAAGCCAATTAACAGGTTCCTGGATCGTTAGCCCCCCACCCCCTCTGCACCCCCGCATGCACGAGGCGACGGGAATCGATGTTGTGGCGTGCAGTCCTTTGCCAACCCGCCTTGTGGCCTGCTGTGGCGAAGAGGTGGACCTGGTGGGGGCTGGGTGGGGGTGGGAAGTGAATTACACAGCGAACACAAAGCATAACACCAGAGTTGTTATTGGGGGACAGGGGGAGAAATACACTGCTGTCACACTGAACAAACACCACAGTCTGCCATTGTAGTCGTCGTGGTGAGTAATGACAAGGTAGACGACAGTGACCACAGATTTTCGAGAAACGTTTGTTAAACTGTGATACCGGAGGAGGGGAAAGAAGACAGCCTTCTTGGCTCACGTGTGATTACAGCGTGTCAGCACCAAGAAAACCGATCACGGTGAGGGAGAGGGGGAGGGGAGGGGGCAGAGGGCGAGGTGGGGGGAGGGGGGGGGGTCGTTACCAGTACTTACATATGTCAATTCAAATCACTCGGAAACGAGTGTTTGTCGAACCGAGAATTGTGTGCCGGAACGGCAAAATTCGAACTTAATTGCCCCACATCGTTCGGCATTTTATTGTTTTACAATCATAATGATAGAGATCTATCAAAGTTTTAAACTTTCCCTGTCGATATCATGACTTTTCGGCTTCAATAAATCGTAATCAAAACACATTTGCAGGTGCAGTATACACAACGAAATACTTACTCCGGACAAGAACAATTCTTTTGATAAAATTATGATCGGCAGATCAGACGCGTTCTCCCACTCTGAATAATTCGATCCTGATATCCTGACTCAAGTCAGGGTGACCTGAGGTGTGCACACCACTATTGTCACTGACTGTAATATACGAGACTGTTCGAACCTATACCCTCGAGAGCTCTTAGAACTATAAAGCACGTTCAGCATGAGCAAATACAACAACAAAATCGTCAATTGCTTGTCGAAATCCATGAAATCTCGGGTTCATATTCAAAAATTAAGAATGTTTCTCTCCAAATGTTTGCCAAAGTTTGCCTGCCACTGATTCATTCAGAAACCGAAAAAAAAACCCTCTTCAAACACTCATACATAGTGCGATTTCAGTTTAAAGCTGACGAATCCTAGACGATAAGGCAAATCTGCACGCAGTCGTAAGGTGTAACCCGCTGAACTGTCTCTGGTGACAATTTGGCGGAGCTCAATTAAACGCTGATTTGTCGCCGGCGCCAGATCGGTAGACCGGCAACAAATCAAAGCTTAACAGACCTCCGCTGAATTGTCGCCGGGCGACAATTCAACGGATTGGTGACAAATCAGCGGGTCAGAGAACCGCCATATTGTCGCCGGTCGACGATATATCAGCGGATGGGCAGTTTCCAGTGGTGGTAAGTTGTGCGGAGGCGACAATTCAGCGGTTAACATGAGTCCTTTGCACAAATCATTCTCTGAACAAAATCTATCGGCGTCTTTCGCCTCATTTCAACCACATATTATCGCGAACTATCGATGTAATCCGTGTGCAGAAAATCACCAAGGACGCTGCTTCTACCGACAAAACGACCACTTGGGTTAATGGACATAGCGTATGACCTCCACACTAAGTGTAAAACACAATCGCCTTTCTGTGTCTTGGGTAATATTTCAAAAGTTAATGTTTTTGATGAGTGAGATACATTTAAGAAAAATTCCGACAGTAATTTCAAATTTATGTCCCATTACATGGTAACATGTTGCTGTTCCTGACTGATGTATGTATGAATGTAATCTCCTTACTAAGCAGAATGACTTTCTATTTCAAATATAAATGATAAAATAACTGTTACTAATCAGTGTATTAACTAACCTTTTCTACCTGTTAGCCCAATGTGATGTGCACAAAATATTTCGAGGGAAAACGAATTTGTTAAGGTTTACCACGGACACATGCACATACATGTACTCTAAACACACACACACACACACACACACACACACACACACACACACACACACACACACACACACACGTACATAAACTCACACATAAGTACATGGACAAAATAGGTGCATGGGTGGTATTTTTTTCTGAGTTCTGATATCTATTGGGGAAAAACGATACGCCGTTCAAATCATCTAAACCTGAACGACAAACTTAAAAGTGGGAAAAAAGAAAAGGAAACTACCGACTTTGTCACCTTCATACCGACTGTTTTCTGAGGGCTAAAAGCCAGGAGGGGCTAAAAGCCAGGAGGCATCCTGTGCTGTGAAGGTGCTCACCGACCGTCACTGTTTTCTGAGGGCTAAAAGCCAGGAGGCATCCTGTGCTGTGAAGGTGCTCACCGACCGTCACTGTTTTCTGAGGGCTAAAAGCCAGGAGGCATCCTGTGCTGTGAAGGTGCTCACCAACCGTCACTGTTTTCTGAGGGCTAAAAGCCAGGAGGCATCCTGTGCTGTGAAGGTGCTCACCGACCGTCACTGTTTTCTGAGGGCTAAAAGCCAGGAGGCATCCTGTGCTGTGAAGGTGCTCACCGACCGTCACTGTTTTCTGAGGGCTAAAAGCCAGGAGGCATCCTGTGCTGTGAAGGTGCTCACCGACCGTCACTGTTTTCTGAGGGCTAAAAGCCAGGAGGGGCTAAAAGCCAGGAGGCATCCTGTGCTGTGAAGGTGCTCACCGACCGTCACTGTTCTTTTTGGCCTGTTACTTTGTTTTTCCTTGAGGCGTTTTCTGCCCTGAAGACGGCAGATATAAACATAATCATTTGGTGATTTGATTCTGACCACTGGTCTAACCTTCAGTGGACACACCCTCTCTTCATGCCTCCCGCCACATTCTCCGTCACTTCCCTAATCCACACCCTCCTCCCACCCCCTTTCCCTGAAGTGACAGTGAAGAATGCAGAAAGTCCATAACGACTTCCGTTTATCTTAATGGGAAATGTGGGATGTTTCGTTTTAATGCTTTCGCATTCGGAGCACGTTCAGTAAGTTGTTACTGAAAACAAAATGTCCGCGCAGTTACTTTGACGCATTCTTCTGGCTATAATGATGAGGGAAGGGGACTTCACCTCAGTGACATGAAAATGTTGATATGACTATGAACCATTTTCGCTTTCTTTCTGCCTACATCCCTATGGAGTGATGGTCTAGAGGTAACGCGTCCGCCTAGGAAGCGAGAGAATCAGCGCGCTGGTTCGAATCACGGCTCAGCCGCCGATATTTTCTCCCCCTCCACTAGACCTTGAGTGGTGGTCTAGACGCTAGTCATTCGGATGAGGCGATAAACCGAGGTCCCGTGTGCTAGCATGCACTTAGCGCACGTAAAAGAACCCACGGCAACAAAATGGTTGTTCCTGGCAAAATTCTGTAGAAAAATCCACTTCGATGGGAAAAACAAATAAAACTGCACGCAGGAAAAAAATGCAAAAAAATTGGGTGGCGCTGTAGTGTAGCGACGCGCTCTCCCTGGGGAGAGCAGCCCGAATTTCACAGAGAAATCTGTTGTGATAAAAAGAAATACAAATACAAATCTTCTTGTCCGTCTACTTGTCTGTCAATTTGTCTACAAATCTGTCTGCCTATATGTTTATCTTTCTGCCTAATTATCTATCTGTCCACATTTTTCAGATTTCTCATTCTTTTTTTTACCTTCAACCTCTTTTTCTTTTTCTTTCTTTGTCTTTTTTCTTCATTTCCTTAGCGTCAATTCATTGCGTGTTTATTTTCCAGCTGCCCGTGTCTTGATTGCTCCTCTCCCCTCCCCTCCTCTACTTTCTCCTCACCCATTCACTATCAACGAAGGGAACTACTGTCATGTTTACTGCACACGGGGTAATTCTCATGTTAAATTTCCTCTGGCAGCATATGCTGGGTTTTTTTCCCTCTCCAACCCTGTTACGACACGTGTTTCACCAGCAAACCACAGCCTTTTCCCTGCCTTTCCAGCAGCCCATTAAGTCTTTCAATATTTCCCAACAAGCCTTCCGGGAACGCGGGCCATTTTATGGGTAACGCTGGGAGCTAGGTTGTTTATGTGGCATTTCCAGTCCGCTCAGCACCATGTTTCCGGTCAGCTGTGCGCTGTAGGGCTGGCTGTTTGTCTTGTGTATGGGACGTGTGGGAAGAGTTCTGTCCGGCGGAATGTCTCCTGCTACCTCAGGAAAGTACAAGTGAAAACGCTGAAGCTTAACACAGCGCATTGATCTGGCGTCTCTGAAAATAGTGTCTGGAAGGAATTGGGGACCGGAAAAAGCAAGCCTCGTTCTGTTGGTTGTTGCATAGAAAACCTTGTTTCATTTGTTGGAATTTTGGAGTATTAGTGCGGGTTTCTGAAACAGTGTAACCGAGCTAATACAAAACAATCGGCATTCCAGTATGGTTTTCTTTTTTTCTTTTTTTCTTTCTTTTTTAATGATTTAATAAGTGAAGATAACAAATAGATAAACGGATGTAAATTTGAAAAAAAAGTAATGTTGGATTATTATAGTATCTATGATGCCTGTATTGTATTGTATTGTATTGTATTGTATTGTATTGTATTGTATTACTCTTTTTGTCACAACATATTTCTCTGTGTAAAATCTCCCCAGGGAGAGCGCCACTTATTTTTGTATTGTTTTCTGATGGCATGTGTATTTGTTTTCTTACCAAAGTGGGTTTTCTACATCAAAAAACTCAGGAAAAACCCTTTTGTTGCTGTGGATTGTTTTACGGGCGCTACGTGCATGCTGCACACGGGACCCCGGTTTATCGTCTCATCTGAAGGACGCGTCCAGACCACTAGTCAAGGTCTAGTGAGGAAGGGGGTGAGGGGGCGCGGAGTGGGGGGGGGGGGGACCGGGGAGAGGGGGGGGGGCAAAATACTGGCCAGTGTGTGAGATGTTCCCAAAACATAAGCAAACGGTTAGTTTGGCCACTAGCTTTCACAAAAAGTGAAACACACATATAGTATTATATCGAATCAAACGTATTTATCATAGCCTTTAACACGGTTACAAAAAGTCAATTCTACAACAGTGACAAAGTGCTTTTTGTTACGCTTTGATTTATTTTTGTTGTTTACTTTTTGGTTTCCTTTACGTTCACACCGAGCTTGAAGCAGTCTGTTCGTTTGAGATCAATATAGAGTCGGTATCTACCAGAGTCATCAAAAACGATTGCATTCTACTTTCTTTCTTCAACATCCAGGAAATGCTGAAGCTCAAATTAGTGGATTTTTTCCAGTTTGGACACAGGCTCTTAAATCCCAAATTTCTGACACATATAACGGTGTTAGTTGTCCGTAGGTGTCAAACATATTTCCTTATTTACCAAGAGATTGACTTTCAGATTTTGTACATGATTCTCATAGTATGCTTATGATCCTTTTTACCCATAGCAACTAAATTAGCTCAAGGAAAAGAGAACCTGAGCTTTGTTGTGAAACATAAACCAAATACCAAGGCATTCACGAGGTACATTTTAGAATCACCGTAAAACCCGTGGTGACAAAACCCCTCCCTTTTGGAACGCCACTATGCTATACACAATGAAATAATTGACCAATAATAATAATGAAAATGATAATGATAGTACTAACAATGATAATAATAATGTACATTTATATAGCGCCCACCGTCTCTCTCTCTCTCTCTCTCTCTCTCTCTCTCTCTCTCTACGAGCTCAGGGCGTTTTACATGAAAGAAAAAGTTATAAATTACATGAATCATTTATGACCATTCTTTCCCAAAACCCCTCCCTCCACCGCCACCCCCACCCCACTCTCCCTCTTTCATTCGTCATGCATTCAAAGTGAGCTGACATGGATGGTGTTGGAGAACAAGGAAGCTGAGAGAGCATTTTGATAGGTTTTAAACAGATGAGTTTTTAGTGAGCGAAAGGCAGAGATAGAATCAGATGCACGGAAATGATGAGGAAGGCTGTTCCAGATATGAGGAACAGGAAAGAGGAAGGAACATTCACCAAATACCATGGTCAAGATGTTGTGGAGACACTGAAAAGTTTTCGTAGCACGTGCTTGGCCGTTCTATGCACGCTTTGCAAGGTACCCTTAACCAGACACCAGCAGTGGAAGTAACTAACAGCCTGACGACATATCTCCCTCCTCTCCACTACCTGACGATCCATCTCCCTACCTGACGACACATCTCCCTCCTCTCCACAACCTGACGATACATCTCCCTCCTCTCCACAACCTGACGACACATCTCCCTCCTCTCCACAACCTGACGACACATCTCCCTCCTCTGCACAACCTGACGACACATCTCCCTCCTCTCCACAACCTGACGATACATCTCCCTCCTCTCCACAACCTGACGACACATCTCCCTCCTCTCCACAACCTGACGACACATCTCCCTCCTCTCCACAACCTGACGATACATCTCCCTCCTCTCCACAACCTGACGATACATCTCCCTCCTCTCCACTACCTGACGATACATCTCCCTCCTCTCCACAACCTGACGATACATCTCCCTCCTCTCCACTACCTGACGATACATCTCCCTCCTCTCCACAACCTGACGATACATCTCCCTCCTCTCCACAACCTGACGATACATCTCCCTCCTCTCCATAACTTGACGATACATCTCCCTCCTCTCCACAACCTGACGATACATCTCCCTCCTCTCCATAACCTGACGATACATCTCCCTCCTCTCCACAACCTGACGATACATCTCGCGGTTAATTATTTTTTCAATCGTGAAGGATGTCCAACAGAATAATTCAGGGTTTTGCTGGAAAGTTGATTCCTCTTCTTTCTAGGCAGTCTCGTGTAGTCTGCTTCAAAAATGGGGATGTATTATTAATGGAAATAAGAACTAAAACAATATCTTTCTTATATAAAGAAAAGACAGCTTATAGAAAAAGAGGAAACACTAGAAAAAGAAATACAGCGAATCGATAAAGAAATAGACACACATAGTTTAGCTAGAGAATTGCAGGAGAGAAAAAGAAGAACTAGTACAACTACGAAAAATAAAATTGGAAGGGATCGCATTAAGGTCAAAAGCAAGGTGGGCATCTCAGGGTGAAAAGGTGACTAAATACTTTTGTAATCTAGAAAAAAAGACATTTTGTAAGTAAACAAATGTTGAAATTGATTACACCTCAAGGTAATATTCTGACCGAAACAGACGAGATCTTAGAGGCGACGAGACTATACTATGAAGATCTATACAGAGAACAGGAAGTAAAAGACATAGATATTAGCAGTTACGTTAAAAGTTTGCCCAGTCTGGATGAACTGAAATCAGAGCAACTAGAAGGACTCATAACAAAACAGGAAGCTACAGAAACACTAAGAAGAATGCAAAACGATAAGATTCCAGGCACAGATGGAATGACTGTAAACTTCCATATTTTTTTTCTGGAAGGACATAGGGGACTTTGTAGTTAGATCACTGAATGAAGGTTTTAAAAAGGGAGAACTGTCAATTACACAAAAAGAAGGGATAATTACATGTTTACCAAAGGGAGATAAACCAAGAGAATATTTACAGAACTGGAGACCTGTTTCGTTACTAAATGTCGCTTATAAGATCTGCATGCATAGCTAATAGAATCAAGAAAGTTCTACCAAAGTTAATACACGAAGATCAGACAGGTTTTTATTCCAGGTAGATATATTGGTGATAACATAAGAACCCTGTATGACATTATGCATTACTTAGAAACTGAAGATCGTCCAGGCTTGTTAGTATCAATAGATTTCGAAAAAGCATTCGATTCATTAAATTGGTCATATATGAACACAGTATTAAAAGCCTATGGATTTGGTTTAGATTTATGTAAATGGATTCACACCTTTTACAAGGATATAAAATCATATGTCATTGTGAACGGTAAAGTATCCAAAGGCTTGAAAATACAAAGAGGATGCCGACAGGAAGATCCAGTCTCACCCTACCTGTTTGTATTATGCTCAGAAATCCTGGCGTGCAAGATTAGGGAAGATGAAGAAATTAAAGGTATAAATCTCTTAGATACCATATTTAAAATATAGTCAGTTTGCTGATGATACGACATTCACATTAGAAGGAGATAAAGAATCTTATGAAAAGTTGTTTGAAACACTAGAGGGATTTGAAGAATTTTCAGGGCTAAAAATTAACTATGATAAAACATTGAATGTCTGGTTAGGGACAATGAAGAACTCAAAACACCGGTATTTACTAGAAAAGAAAATGAAATGGAACCCCCCAAAATATAAACTTTTAGGCATCTGGTTCACAGAAGATTTATCAAAAATAACGGAAGTGAATACAGGAGATAAATTGATAGAAGCTAAGAAGCTTTTCAAGATTTGGTCAAAACGTATATGTACACCCCTCGGTAGAATTGCTATTTTAAAATCACTTATACTTTCAAAACTCATTTACTTATGGATTCTTCTCCCCAATCCCCCGGACAAAGAGATAAATCAACTGCAGAAACTGTGCTATGACTTTATATGGGATGATAAAACAGATAAGATTAAAAGAAAATATATAGTACATAATGTTGGAAATGGAGGTTTGGGTATTCCAAATATACGAAAGTACATAGAGGCTTTAAAGATATCATGGGTTAGGAAACTACACACAGGAACAGCAAAGTGGAAAAAAAATACTCTTAGTCAAATCCCCAGAAATCAATACCCTGGATCTGTATGGACCAAGAAAATTTGTAAACGTTGAATGTAATAGATTCTGGAAAGATGTATATTGGGCATATGTGAATTTTACAAAACATGTTAGGTTAAAAGAAGCACAAGAGGCACTTGTAGAACCACTTTTTCATAACGATAAATTTAAAGTCGGTAATAAGACAGTTTATTTAAAAAACTGGACAAGTAAAGGTATTTTCCTGGTCAGAGATATTGTAGATGAAAGCGGGTGCTTCCTTAGTCATAAAGATTTCACAGAAAAATATGAAGTTAAAGTTAATTATTTACTGTATATGGGATTTATACGCTCCATTAAAAGTTACTTAAGCACAAACAATATTACTATCACAGATAAAACATGCAATAAAGAACCAAAAGCACTACAGATAATAGCTAAGGTGAAGAAAGGATCTAAAACATATTATGATATATTACTTGAACCGATTTTTATATATAATATAAATTCTTTTATCAAGTGGGAGCAAAAACTAGATATTGCAATAAACTGGGATATGACTTTGAAACAAGTGAAAAACATAAAGGAAGTAAAATTGAAATGGTTCCAGATTAGAATATGTCATGGTATATTGGTTACAAACAAAGTACTTAAAAAGATGGGAATAACAAATGGCGACATGTGCAATTTCTGTAAAAATGACATGGACACAATTCAACACTACTTATGGCACTGTGCATTTACTCATCTCTTTTGGGGGGATTTAGAAAATGTCTTGAACGAAAAGTGCGAAAATTGTGCAAATGTAAAGTTGAATATAGAGTTAGTATTATTTGGAAATGATGATAATACAAAAAACAGATGAAATGTTTGACTATATCATTCTAGTGGCGAAACATTTTATCTATAAATGCAGAATAAATAAAATCAAACCATGTATAAAGTACTTCCTTACAGACCTAAGAAACATATACGAAACCGAAAATATACACTCGATGGAAATGATGTCCATAGCACTTTCTAGAAAATGGTACCCATACATAAAAATGATCGAAGGCAACGAGGAGGAGGAGGAATGAAAACCACGAATGTAAGGTTGTTCTTTTTTTAAAATTATTTTCCTTTCATTTTTTTTTACATTTTTATGCAGTGCATATGACTTTATTTGTGTTTTTTGTTGTTGTTTTTTGTTTTGTTTTTTTCTGTATAAAAACAATGTTGTGTTGTTGTTTTCCTGCTTTATAGTTTAAATAATGTATAATAACAAATAATATTATTGATAATTACAAATACACTTTTTGTATGTCCGCCTGTATGTATATATGCATTCATTAAATGTTAAACTTGAATAAAAAAAATTTATTAAAAAAAAAGAAAAAAAAGTTGTACTTATTCCATAAATGCTACTGATTACTATGACATAGTTATTATGGAGTGCCAAGTATTGGTTTGATTATTTCCATGTTGTTTAGTTGATTGTGCAATTTATATACAAAATAAAACGGTGGTCGACCCAAGAAAGTCCGGGTAAACCTTTAAAAAAAAAAGAAAAAAAAAGAAAAAAGAAGGAACTGGTTTGAAGATGCAAACTTTGGTTAACTATTGAGATTGGTTTTAAGTCATAAGGTGGAGAAAAATGTTTGGCATGTACATATTTGCCAACAGCCGACACATCTCCCTCCTCTGGCTGACAGATGACACTTGGCAGATGCAGAACCCGAGTCCCCAAAACTTCAAACTTTCCTGAGTGATTGACCATGATCGCACGTCAAGGACAAAGAGGATTGCCAACAGACAATGATTTCTCACACATTTATAACGACTGTGATTCCGTTTGTATCGTTTCATAGATGTGACATATCACAAAAACGACACAACTTTTTGCTTAACATCATGTCAAGATCACGATCTGACTTCATGATAGACAGCAGTGGAATCTCTCCAGTATGAATTTACCATTTTGTCCTCACTAGCTTTAATAATGTTCGTATTCCGTGTGCTTCATTTGTACCTCATAGAGTGAAAAAATTCGATATGGCTTGACGATTCTTGTTCTGAAAAAAAAAAACTTTCTGGAAAGCCAGCATTCTGTAAATGACGACAAGGTTCCACTTTGCAGAGCCATCGGTCACAAGTGAAGCGGTGATTAATATCCGGGGTACAGCCCAGCGACACCAGGGAATGGCGGGGGGAGGGGGGGGGGGGTCTCAGTGTATCGGAAGAAAGGCGGTGACGTGTTACAATGTCGTTATCACTTCACGCCCCACCCGCAGCCCACCGCCCAAGCACAGCTAACCTGCCCCGGCGTCCAATGCAGTTTACGTCACTTCCCATTTCTTCCCACACAAAGTGGCGTTGGAGTGCCTGGCCTTGTTTGTTTTCGTGCTTGAAGTGATACAGACGATGACGGCGGGAATGAATGGTGATGATTTGGGATGGGGTGCTGGCTTTGGAGAAGGGGCTGGGGAAAGTGGGGAGGGGTTCGAGTTATTTCCTCGTAGTTTGTCACATGGACTCAGCGATTTTCATTCCAAGTTTGAAAAGTTTTGGGTCGTTGTTGTATTGCTTTTGCTGGAAGATGTCATTGTAAAAGGCCGTGTTTTTGCCATGATAGTGGATTTTTTTTTTCCTGATGATAAACCGCGGTTATATGAATTTAAAGAGGTGATATTGAATGCTGTAGGTGGGGCGGGAGGGATATGACTGTATGATTGAATGGCGCGGATGTATGCCCTGTTGTCAGCTGTCAAAAGCTTTGTCATGTAGCCATTAGGTTTTTTTCTGCAGGAGTGTTGATGGCGTTGTTAGAGATGATGGACTGTGGTGACGACAAACCGACAGGGTGCTCATGCCAGCAGTGCGCCATTGGAAACTGGTGTTCATGCAAATTGAGGTTCTCAGGGGAACGACGCCTCTGGGAGTGACTCAGCGAAGAGATGAGAATTCCGAAACTACAGATTGAGTAGCAGATGATGGAGTATATCCACTATCTTTCTCTTCATCCTTCTTCTTCTTCTGCGTTCCCCGTGATCATGGTCTCAGACTTACAGTCCTATGCTGGAGATGAAGGTGGTGGTCTTGATGAGATCTTCTTTGGTGCCCCAGAGCTTTTCTGCCAGTGTGGCTCCATAGGGCCACTGCTGCGTCCGTGCATCTTGATACAGGGGGCAGTACTGCAGGATGTGCTCCGGGGTTTGTGGGCCTGTCTTACACGGGCAGTCAGGAGTGTGTGACAGCTTTATTCGGTACATGTGGTCTCGTAGGCGGCAGTGCCCCGTGCGTAGTCGGAATATGATTGTCTGCTGGAATTGCTGCAGGTGAGGCATCCGGTCATCAGGTGGATGGCTATGATGTTGCTGGAATATGTTTTTGAATTTTCGTTTGACCAGAGTTTTTGCCTCCCTGTATGAGACTGGCTGGTTTGTCTGCTCCAGTCTGCTGCCATACTTGGCCAGTCTGTCCGCCTCCTCGTTTCCTGCCAGACCACAGTGCTCTGGGCAGACCACAGTGGGCAGGGATCCACTGGACAGCGACGTGTGTGTGTAGCGAGAGATCGCCAATCAGGCGCTGTGTGTCTCTTTTCTCTTCATCCAAACTCACTTCCTGTGAACAAACTGAAGAACACACATTGACTTCTCTCCAGCAAGAAGCTGTTCCCGTGACTTGCTGTCGTCTTCATTCCATTCTCTTTGACATTCGATATGCTTTTAAATCACATTCTGCGATGTGTGTGTGTGTGTGTGTGTGTGTGTGTGTGTGTGTGGTGTCTGTCTGCCTGTCTGTCTGTCTGTGTCTGTGTGTGCACGTGCATACCCGCTAGCTCTTACATACATGCGTGCGCAAAGGTACACGCACATTGTACATGTGCATAAATGTACATTGACATAAAAAATAAAACGCAGTCCCATGATATAGTATCTGTTCCTTTGCTGTTTTGAGACAAAATGAAACTCAATGCGAACATGGAAATGACAGCACGCTTGTTTACAAGGAAATACAAAGACACAATGGAATGAAACATTTCATTCTGATATATATATATATATATATATATATATATGTGTGTGTGTGTGTGTGTGTGTGTGTGTGTGTTTATCCATGACGTCTCGTCCCGTGATTCAGCCTGTGACTTTCTAATGCCTATCGACTGGACAATATCTGTGGACGGCTGACGTCGCAACTTTGTCACCTTTCTCAGAGCGATTTGTTCCTCGTACTTTTCACATCTTCACTTTGCTGAAAATTCAGAGCGATTTTTCTCCATTCGTTTCCCCACTTACCTAACACACACACGCGCGCGCGCGCGCGCACGGATAGTGAAAAGACGCTTAACTAAAGAACGAACACACACACACACACACACACACACACACACACACACACACACACACACATATAGATAGATAGATAGATAGATAGATAGATACTCATACGCACGCAAATAAATGAATAAATAAATGAAAAAGGCATTCAGTCGGGTATCATCCACTTCACAGATGCGTCTTTGGGTGTGTTGATCTAATTTGCTGACCAACACTGCAAGTGTCTGTATCTCTCGAGCCTGGTTGACGCCGGGATATCATGACAGGAAGCGTAGAATACGTCCTTGTTACGTGGTCCAAAACCTAAACGGTCCTCCATAGCAGCATCGCCATCACCATCATCGTCATCCTCCTCCTTCATCACCAGTATTTTAAAAAGTCCTTTCGTGCTCTTCTGTCATGGTGACCTCACTTTCCATACCCATCCATTTCCGTGTTTGGGATGGGTCCTGTCAAGGTCTTCAGCGTCGGCAGATTCATGGGAGAGTGTCGTTGAGGGGACGTTGTGGTGGCCTCCACTCTGGGCTGAGGGAGCCGGGGGATGGAGGTGGGGGTGGGGGGAGTGTGCGCTCCGTAACTTGTCGTCAGTAGGGGACTAAATAGGTGGTGTCCTAAGTACGTTAAATCAGAACAGGCACAACTGAACACCACTGAAGTGACTCAGCAGCAGTGCAGGTTGTGTGGCCTCCTGGCGACACAACGTCGATGGTACCCTGTGGATTGCCGACGCTGGGACTGTGACAGACGAACCCGGGTGTGTGTGAATGGGGGATTCGGACTGAGCGGCGTGGGAGGAATGTCACTGAAACGGTGCAGATAACTGGGCAGCGATAAACCATTCTTACTTTCCTTTCTGGGGGCACTTCTGTTTCCTGTTACATAAAAGAAAATAAATAACTGGTTAAAACTTTATTTCATGGTTTCTGGAAATTGTATCACACGGTCTTGCGATTTCAAGATAACTGCTGTCTCAAGAGCTCATAAAAGGGAAGGTAACATTCTTTACACTGTCTTAAGTGCTGAATCTTTGGGGGTTGGACCTCAAAACCAGGCTTTTTGTGCTGATTGGTTGTATTTGGAACAATTTGCCACACCCATGTACTCTGCTAGCTCAGAGTATGCATTGATTTCTGGGATCAAGTTGAATCTCTTCCAGAAGTTCCGATAAAACTTGTGTTCTTTATTTGACATGAATACACTATGCTTTTCTTTGTTTTAGCGAAGCTGGTGAGATCCAGATGGTTGTGGGGGAAATAGAAATGAGACTGATCTGAGGTCTTGGTGTGTTCGTTCCTGCAAAACTCACGGCGAGTCAGGCAGATAAAGAGCCCGCCAGGCGTCTAAACAATGAGATGGTAGAGGTGGTAGGTGTTTATCTGAACAATGAGATGATAGAGGTGGTAGGCGTTTATCTGAACAATGAGATGGTAGAGGTAGTAGGTGTTTATCTGAACAATGAGATGGTAGATGTGGTAGGTGTTTATCTGAACAATGAGATGGTAGAGGTGGTAGGTGTTTATCTGAACAATGAGATGGTAGAGATAGTAGGCGTTTACCTGAACAATGAGATGGTAGATGTGGTAGGTGTTTGTCTGAACAATGAGATGGTAGATGTGGTAGGTGTTTATCTGAACAATGAGATGGTAGATGTGGTAGGTGTTTATCTGAACAATGAGATGGTAGATGTGGTAGGTGTTTATCTGAACAATGAGATGGTAGAGGTGGTAGGTGTTTATCTGAACAATGAGATGGTAGAGATAGTAGGCGTTTACCTGAACAATGAGATGGTAGATGTGGTAGGTGTTTGTCTGAACAATGAGATGGTAGATGTGGTAGGTGTTTATCTGAACAATGAGATGGTAGATGTGGTAGGTGTTTATCTGAACAATGAGATGGTAGATGTGGTAGGTGTTTATCTGAACAATGAGATGGTAGAGGTGGTAGGTGTTTATCTGAACAATGAGATGGTAGAGATAGTAGGCGTTTACCTGAACAATGAGATGGTAGATGTGGTAGGTGTTTATCTGAACAATGGTCTGTCAGCATTCTGCAGTGTTCTGTCTGCCGTGTGGTCTGTCAGCATTCTGCAGTGTTCTGCCTGCCGTGTGGTCTCTTTCCAATAGTGATATCTCCACTTATTTGACAGCTGCTCGCAACACAAACACCAGTTTGGGTCACAACAGTACATTTGCTTATTCGCACGCGCGCTTGCATGTGTGCATGTGTGTGTGGGGGGGTTGGGGGGCTTAAGGGGGATAGGGGGGCAGAGGGGGGGAGGAAAAAACCATTCGTGATTAGAATTGTAAGCTGCTGTTGCTTATCAATTTCAAATATATTTCTTCGTACTCTTTCGAAATAGGTTATGTAGTGTATTTCAATGCATATATAGATCTTAATCTTGTCTAAGTAAGTTTGTTTCAAACGTACTTCCGAATTATTTTGGTTCAACAGTTGATTAAATCACACACAGACACACACACACACACACACACACACACACACACACACACACACACACACACACACACACACACACACATACACACACACACACACACACACATATCTCTGTGTGTGTGTGTGTGTGTGTGTGTGTGTGTGTGTGTGTGTGTGTGTGTGAATTTTTGTTGCTGAGATAATAAAGTATTCTGTATACATGACACAATTTAGTAAGAAGAATGTGAAACCACATTGTGGCAGAGAGAAATAAAAAGACGCAGACAGACACACCACGAAGTGTAAAGGACGCTGTCGTGGAGACAATATCATCTAGACTATCGCGCTGTCAACAACATGTCTTTTCCAGACGAAACAAACAACGAGGGACGAACAGGAAAAAGGAAAAGCTGTGCTGGTTTGCTGTCGAGCAGTCACATGTGGACAGGGAAAAAAGCGATGAGGTCAGTGGACTACGAGCAGAGTTCCAGACAAAAGGGCTGGGTTGTAAACTGAAGTTAGTGAACAACGTGGTTATACCATGTGTTTTCTGGGGCTAGGAAGGAAAATGTTTTGGTTTGTTTTTGTTTTTGTTTTTTTAAAGAAAAAATATGACGCTGCAAACAGGGTCTGCTAGCCAGACGAAAGTATGTAGAAATGGTATTTCGGAAACAGGCCTTTTCCCTACTAATTCATGTTAACTAGCTTCATGTGGATATTGGTCTACAGTGTTAGACAATAAACTAGTGCACGTGAAAGAAGTCATGGCAACAAAATATCGTTGCTGGCAAACGTCCGTAAAAAAAGAATCCCGTTATATAGGGAAAGAAATATATAGTGTGATAGAAAAAAAATTTCGTCGGATTGCCGCTTCAAGACTTTCACACTGAGAATATCTGTTGAGACGGCAGTGTGATACGGTGGGTACAAAAACACACAGACACACAAACACACACGGACACACAAACACACAGACTCACACATACACACACACACGCGCGCGCGCGCGCAAACACACACATGCGCGCGCGCGCACGAAAGCAAACGCATACGTGCACACACGCGCGCTCACGAACAGAAACACACACGCGCGCGCGCGCACGCGCACTAAAGCGAGTGCACACGTACATGTTCACATACACAGAGAGCAAGGAGAGGGTTGGGGTGAGGAAGAGAGGGAGGGAGGAAGGGGAGGGTTGGGGTGAAGAAGAGAGGGAGAGGGAGGAAGGAGAGGGTTGGGGTGAAGAAGAGAGGGAGGAAGGAGAGGGTTGGGGTGAAGAAGAGAGGGAGAGGGAGGAAGGAGAGGGTTGGGGTGAAGAAGAGAGGGAGGAAGGAGAGGGTTGGGGTGAGGAAGAGAGGGAGGGAGGAAGGAGAGGGTTGGGGTGAAGAAGAGAGGGAGAGGGAGGAAGGGGAGGGTTGGGGTGAAGAAGAGAGGGAGGAAGGAGAGGGTTGGGGTGAGGAAGAGAGGGAGGGAGGAAGGAGAGGGTTGGGGTGAAGAAGAGAGGGAGGGAGGAAGGGGAGGGTTGGGGTGAAGAAGAGAGAGAGACGGAGGAAGGAGAGGGTTGGGGTGAGGAAGAGAGGGAGAGGGAGGAAGGGGAGGGTTGGGGTGAAGAAGAGAGAGAGACGGAGGAAGGAGAGGGTTGGGGTGAAGAAGAGAGGGAGGGAGGAAGGGGAGGGTTGGGGTGAGGAAGAGAGGGAGAGGGAGGAAGGGGAGGGTTGGGGTGAAGAAGAGAGAGAGACGGAGGAAGGAGAGGGTTGGGGTGAGGAAGAGAGGGAGAGGGAGGAAGGGGAGGGTTGGGGTGAGGAAGAGAGGGAGAGGGAGGAAGGAGAGGGTTGGGGTGAAGAAGAGAGAGAGGGAGGAAGGGGAGGGTTGGGGTGAAGAAGAGAGAGAGACGGAGGAAGGAGAGGGTTGGGGTGAGGAAGAGAGGGAGAGGGAGGAAGGGGAGGGTTGGGGTGAGGAAGAGAGGGAGAGGGAGGAAGGAGAGGGTTGGGGTGAAGAAGAGAGGGAGAGGGAGGAAAGGAAGGGAGACAGAGCATTGTCAGGATGCGTGACTGGACTTTGTTTCCTCATTCCTTATGAAATTGATTTTTTTTTGTCTTATGCAACGTCCAATATCTTTCTTTTCTTTCTTTTGCACTTTCCTCTTGTCAGTTTTTCTCTCTTTGCATCGTTTTTTTTTTTCTTTTGCTTCCTTCCTTTCCTTTCAGTTCAGTTAGTTTATCATGTTGTCAGGGCACCCGCCCTCCTTCCCTCCCGCCCATACAGCTACTCTCTGGAAATGGAGAATAGTTGTCATTTCTTTCATTCCTTCCTTTATTCTTCTTCTTAGATATCCCCTCCTTCCCTTGAACTCGTTCCCTCTTCTATAGTGCTCTTTTTGCTGTGACTGTTCATTTTCCGTGCAAGTTTTTATGTATATTTCATAGTTTGAATACATGGCTGGACATATAGTGCACAAACACACACACAGACACACACACAGACACAGACACACACAGACACAGACACACACACACACAAACAGAGAGAGAGAGAGAGCTTTCCTGCCTTTCCAGCTTCCACTTTCTTTGCCCCCCTTCCTTCCCCTTCCCTTCTCCCCCCCCCCCCCCACATCCCCCCACCAATATGCCACAGTGCACACCGAGTAAAGCAAACAGTACACGCACACACGTGCCTCCACATCCACACGCACATTCGTACACACACAAGCTTGTGCACTCATACAGACATACACATGCACACGCCTGCGCGCGAGCACACACACACACACACACACACACACACACACACACACACACACACACACACACACACACACACACATGCACAGAAATGAACATACAGTAACACCTCCCCACCCCTGTCCATTTCTCATGCCCCACCCCCTCCCCCTCAACCCAACACCTTTTAATCCATATTCTTCTTTTATAATTTTCTGTGTCTTATCTCATCTTGTGTGGAAGACCTAAAATGAAGACTTCAACAACTACTAGTACCACTACGACCACTTCTATAACACACAAACATATACACACATGTACGCATAATAACAAGCGCGCGCGCGCACGCACACACACACACACACGCGCATTCAGAGACAAACACGCTTAAGTGCACACGCACGCACGCGCTCACAGACACACAATCAGAAGCTTGATGGAATGCATTGTATTTTTTCAATATTGATGTTTCTTGAAATCCTTTTTCGACACACAATGAGATAACATTGTCTGTCAGTGCTCTCTCACTCTGTCTCTCTCTGTCTGTCTGTCTGTCTGTCTCTCTGTCTCTGTCTGACTGTCTGTCTGTCTGTCTCTCTGTCTCTCTGTTTCTGTCTCTGTCTGTCTGTCTGTCTGTCTGTCTATCTGTCTCTGTCTCTGTCTGTCTGTCTGTCTGTCTCTTTCTCTCTGTCATTGGTATTGAAAGTGCCCTGAAAAATAACAACGACTTTGTTTTTTTCATTATGATGACGTGAAAGGATTTTATCAATATATGAATCACCCCTTTTATGATCCACGTGGGACAAAAGTAAGGGTAACATATTAGAGAAAACTCCTATGGAGAGGAAACCATGCGCAAGGGATGGTAAAACATGATGAAATATGATGATACAAACTGGCAGGAAGAGCTACATTGATAAAGCGGTGTGCTATGATCCGTTGATTTTGTGTGTTTACTGCTACGTACCACATCACAGTTCGTTCTCAAGAATCCTGAAATTATTTAGTTGTATTTATGAACGTGGAAGTGGAAAAAATAACTTGAGATTTGGAGAGTGACAAGGTCATCAATGACTCTGTTTTTGAACTTCAATCTCCAGGTAGACGCCACGTGTACCTCCCGATAGCGCTATGTGGTTTATCGTCTCAATAGCACTGCGTGTTAACAGCACTACTAAGGTTTATCGTCTCAATAGCACTGCGTGTTAACAGCACTACTAAGGTTTATCGTCTCAATAGCACTACGTGTTAACAGCACTACTAGGGTTTATCGTCTCAATAGCACTACGTGTTAACAGCACTACTAAGGTTTATCGTCTCAATAGCACTACGTGTTAACAGCACTACTAGGGTTTATCGTCTCAATAGCACTGCGTGTTAACAGCACTACTAAGGTTTATCGTCTCAATAGCGGCACGTGTTAACAGCACTACTAAGGTTTATCGTCTCAATAGCACTACGTGTTAACAGCACTACTAGGGTTTATCGTCTCAATAGCACTGCGTGTTAACAGCACTACTAGGGTTTATCGTCTCAATAGCGGTACGTGTTAACAGCACTACTAAGGTTTATCGTCTCAATAGCGGTACGTGTTAACAGCACTAATAAGGTTTATCGTCTCAATAGCGGTACTTGTTAACAGCACTAATAAGGTTTATCGTCTCAATAGCGGTACTTGTTAACAGCACTAATAAGGTTTATCGTCTCAATAGCACTATGTGTTAACAGCACTACTATACAAAGGTTTATCGTCTCAATAGCGGTACGTGTTAACAGCACTAATAAGGTTTATCATCTCAATAGCACTATGTGTTAACAGCACTACTATACAAAGATTTATCGTCTCAATAGCACTACGCGTTAACAGCACTACTGAGGTTTGTCGTTTCAATAGCACTACGTGTTAGCAGTGCTACATTTCAATAAGGCTAAGTGTTGACAGCACAATATTTTTTCCAACCTGATGCTCGTTATCACTATGTCTCAATAGCGCTCTCTGTTAACGGCGCTACGTGTCGACAGCACATTTTTTTCTTTGCCATAATTCAAGATTCAAGACACTTTTCACTTCGTTTCACACCACGGGTGTACAGCTATCGATCAGCCTTCACCCCCCCCACCGCCCCCCCCCTCACCCCCGCCTCCCTCTCTCTCTCTCTCTCTCTCTCTCTCTCTCTGAGATATATGGCTGGGCATCATTTACTGACTTTGCATCAGTATAGGTGTGTGCGTGTGGAGGGGGGGGCGGAGGTGGTAGGGGATGGGGGTTATACGTTTATGCTTATGTGTGCTGCGATGCTTTTAGTTGTTTGGGTTCATTTACTTATACTTTGCATAGGCGCGTGCGCGCGCGTGTGTATGCGGCACACACACACACACACACACACACACACACACACACACACACATACACACACACACACCTGGGGGAAAGGGGGAGGGGTTAAAGTTCGCGAAGTGGTCCTCGGCATAAAAACTTGTGACCGACGTTTGTGCGTTACACACCTCGTCTGGGGTCACGTGGTGAGAAATGTAGCTCACATGGTGTTTTACCTTGAGGACCTGTAGCCAAATACCGATTATGATTTGGTTTGATTTGATTTGTAAGCCATGGTTTGATGATGATATGGGTATGATACCATGATGTAGTTTAGCTGCTCTGGTGCGTGACGTTATATGTGTCGTTATGTCTGTGTGTCTATGGTGGTTTCTTGTGTGTGTGTTGACAAAACGGTAAGATGGCCTTGGTGGTTGACGCCACGTATAGCCTCCAGTCAGGTCCACTTTTGTCTCTGCAGACCTCAGTGTTGTGTCAGCTGTGCTCAGTACAGGCCTGAGAGAGTCAGCCTGAGGGAGGACCCTGGAGGACAAACAGCTTGTCTCCGGACTGACTTTACTTCACCTCCTCCCCCAACCCCCCACCCCCAACCACAAGCCGACTGGCCTTGATGGCGTGTTGATGCACAGGAAAGCGACTGGGTCGATTCTTATCAAAGTCTGGGTGAAGAGTGGGGGAGGGGCGGGGAGGTGCACAGGAGAGTGACTGGATCGATCCTTATCAAAGTCTGGGTGAAGAGTGGGGGAGGGGCGGGGAGGGGGACGAGGGGTAGGAAACTGGGAAGAAACATGTCCTGACATGTTTGTGATTATAATATCATTATTTCCATCATTATTTCCATTATTTCGTTGTTGTTTTTTGTTTGTTTTTTTCGACTCCACTTTTAAACCAGACGTCCACCCCCTTGTGTCTCTTCCAACAGCAACAATAATCCGGTGTCTGTGTTTCAACTGTGTCAATATCGTGACAGCATTTGTCATAATCGCCTGCTGCCGACAGGACTAGTCGTAATCACAGACATTCTTCATGTTGTGTTGGGTACGGATTTACAGCCGTCCTCCCCCAACCCCTTCACCTCCACTGCTGTGGAAGTGTTGTCATGACTGCTTGGAACTATGTTATATAGGCCCGATTTTATATCTTAACTCATTTTAACCGCCATCATATCCGCACTTCACCTGCCCACCCTTTCTCTCCCTGTCAAACAGAGAGAGAGAGAGAACACTGAACACTGAACTGTTTAATGTCATTAACTGGAAAGCTCAAGTGACATAGTAGGTAGTAATCAGAACAAAATGGTGCAGAACAGATAAAATGGAACAGAAAGGAAAAAACAGAATTGAAACAACATAAACAAATAAGAAATTTGCGACACTTTGGCACTTTGTCTTTAGCTTAAAGTACATGTGACGGGGGTGAGAGGAGGGGGGGGCGTAATGTGCCTTTTTTTCAGTCGTTCGTCTTAAAGGTTTGGACAGTACACAGAAAACAAAGTAAATATACATCATATAATAAATATGTACGCATGTTACAGCGACACACATTATATCAGTACAAACACATACTAAAGTACATATAAATCCTGAAATAATTATTTATACCTCAACATCAACACCCATCCTATCAATACGAACACATCATATAATTACAATGTCGAGACTGACCATCCAAATGTAGCCCTTCCTTTTTATCGATGCGTTTTTCCTCAGGAGAGAGAGAGAGACAGACAGAGGGAGAGAGAGAGAGAGAGAGAGAGAGAGAGAGAGACTCCACACTTATTCCTGTGCCCAATTTCTGTCTCTCCTCGGCCCCGTGAGGCAATCTCATCCCAGTTGACAGACATATCATCATAGTCCAGCGTTTGACCCCCGCCGTTGGCCCGCCCCTGAAGAGCCGGTGTGGTGGTGAGTGTGGCTGTGGCTGGGACACCATACCCCTCCCTCACCCCTCAGTAGGACAGTGCACTGTGGCGTGCTGCAAATCATTGCCGGCCATTCTGCCACCCGCCCGGGGCACCCTTCACTGTGCGGCGTCTGACACAATCACTCCATGCCCCGTCCTTCACCCTCACCCAATACCCCTCCTTCACCCCTGTGTCACCCCATACCCTCCTTCACCCTCACTCCATACCCCCTCCTTTACCCCTCAGTCATCCCATACCCCTTCTTCACCCCTCAGTCACCCCATACCCCCTCCTTCACCCCTCACCACATACGCCTCCTTCACCCATCAGTCACCACATACCCGTCCTTCACCCCTGTGTCACCCCATACTTCTCCTTCACCCCTAAGTCACCCCATACCCCTCCTTCACCCCTCAGTCACCCCATACCCCTACTTCACCCCTCACCCCATACCCCTCCTTCACCCCTCAGTCACCCCATACCCCTACTTCACCCCTCACCACATACCCCTCCTTCACCCTTCAGTCACCCCATACCCGTCCTTCACCCCTGTGTCACCCCATACCCTCCTTCACCCCTCACCACATACCCCTCCTTCACCCTTCAGTCATCCCATACCCCTCCTTCACCCCTGTGTCACCCCATACCCTCCTTCACCCCTCACCACATACCCCTCCTTCACCCTTCAGTCATCCCATACCCGTCCTTCACCCCTGTGTCACCCCATACCGCCTCCTTCACCCTCAGTCATCCCATACCCCTCCTTCACCCCTCAGTCACCCCATACCCCCTCCTTCACCCCTCACCACATACGCCTCCTTCACCCATCAGTCACCACATACCCGTCCTTCACCCCTGTGTCACCCCATACCTCCCTTCACCCCTCAGTCACCCCATACCCCCTCCTTCACCCCTCACCACATACCCCTCCTTCACCCCTCAGTCACCCCATACCCCTCCTTCACCCCTCAGTCACCCTATACCCCCTCCTTCACCCCTCAGTCACCCTATACCCCTCCTTCACCCCTCAGTCACCCTATACCCCCTCCTTCACCCCTCAGTCACCCTATACCGCTCCTTCACCCCTCAGTCACCCCATACCCCCTCCTTCACCCCTCAGTCACCCATACCCCCTCCTTCACCCCTCAGTCACCCATACCCCCTCCTTCACCCCTCAGTCACCCTATACCCCCTCCTTCACCCCTCAGTCACCCTATACCCCTCCTTCACCCCTCAGTCACCCCATACCCCTCCTTCACCCCTCAGTCACCCCATACCCTCCTTCACCCTCACCCCATACCCCTCCTTCACCCCTCAGTCACCCCATACCCTCCTTCACCCTCACCCAATACCCTTCTTTCACACCTCAGTCACCCCATACCCCTCCTTCACCCCTCAGTCACCCCATACCCCTCCTTCACCCTCACCCCATACCCCTCCTTTACCCCTCAGTCACCCCATACCCCTCCTTCACCCTCACCCCATACCCCCTCCTTCACCCCTCAGTCACCCTATACCCCCTCCTTCACCCCTCAGTCACCCCATACCCCTCCTTCACCCCTAAGTCACCCCATACCCCTCCTTCACCCCTCAGTCACCCCATACCCTCCTTCACCCTCACCCCATACCCCTCCTTCACCCCTCAGTCACCCCATACCCCTCCTTCACCCCTCAGTCACCCCATACCCCTCCTTCACCCCTCAGTCACCCCATACCCCTCCTTTACCCTCACCCCATACCCCTCCTTCACCCCTCAGTCACCCCATACCCCTCCTTCACCCTCACCCCATACCCCTTCTTCACCCCTCAGTCACCCCATACCCCTCTTTCACCCCTCAGTCACCCCATACCCCTCCTTCACCCCTCAGTCACCCCATACCCCTCCTTCACCCCTCAGTCACCCCATACCCCTCCTTCACCCTCACCCCATACCCCTCCTTCACCCCTCAGTCACCCCATACCCCTCCTTCACCCGTCAGTCACCCCATACCCCTCCTTCACCCGTCAGTCACCCCATACCCCTCCTTCACCCTCACCCCATACCCCTCCTTCACCCCTCAGTCACCCCATACCCCTCCTTCACCCTCACCCCATACCCCTCCTTCATCCCTCAGTCACCCCATACCCCTCCTTCACCCTCACCCCATACCCCTTCTTCACCCCTCAGTCACCCCATACCCCTCCTTCACACCTCAGTCACCCCATACCCCTCCTTCACCCCTCAGTCACCCCATACCCCTCCTTCACCCCTCAGTCACCCTATACCCCCTCCTTCACCCCTCAGTCACCCTATACCCCCTCCTTCACCCCTCAGTCACCCCATACCCCTTCTTCACCCCTCAGTCACCCCATACCCCTCCTTCACACCTCAGTCACCCCATACCCCTCCTTCACCCCTCAGTCACCCCATACCCCTCCTTCACCCCTCAGTCACCCTATACCCCCTCCTTCACCCCTCAGTCACCCTATACCCCCTCCTTCACCCCTCAGTCACCCCATACCCCTCCTTCACCCCTCAGTCACCCCATACCCCTCCTTCACCCTCACCCCATACCCCTTCTTCACCCCTCAGTCACCCCATACCCCTCTTTCACCCCTCAGTCACCCCATACCCCTCCTTCACCCCTCAGTCACCCCATACCCCTCCTTCACCCCTCAGTCACCCCATACCCCTCCTTCACCCCTCAGTCACCCTATACCCCCTCCTTCACCCCTCAGTCACCCTATACCCCCTCCTTCACCCCTCAGTCACCCCATACCCCTCCTTCACCCCTCAGTCACCCCATACCCCTCCTTCACCCTCACCCCATACCCCTCCTTCACCCCTCAGTCAACCCATAATCCCTCTTTTACAGCCCCGTCTTCTTCGCCTTTTCAATGGCTCTTGTTGTAGACATATTTCAGGCATCGTTTGATTAGCGTGTTACAAGACGTCACTTGCTTTTTATACATTCTTCCTTACCTCTCGTGTTCACACATCTGTATCAAATGCAGCTTCCTTCCATGTATTGATGTCCACTGCTGCTGCTGTTTAACATGAGAATGAGGATGATGATGATAATATTGTATTGTAGTGGTGAAGGTTATTTTTACACACCCATTCCCACCCTCCGGTCTCTATCATTGAATAATCCTCACCCTGAGCAATCATATCAACAACACGAAACAGCTGGAAAATAATAAATAACTGAAAAACAAATCTCCAAACATTCTTCGGTATCCTGTACTTGCTGTTTTGTTGTTTTATTTTGGTGCAAAATAGACGATTAAAAGCGACGAGGACACGTGATTAAAAAAATCTTCAACGACTATTTATCGGGGGAAAGAAATAAAGCGAAATCACACACACACACACACACACACACACACACACACACACACACACACAGCTCATTAAAGTGGAAGGGTATTGATTTGCTAACGGCACCGTCTCATTTTAAGACAGCTTCTTATTTTGCCTTTTTGCCTGTCTTTGAGGCCATTGGGCCTAAGGCGGACACATACATCGCCGGCCAATGCCTCCCATTTCTGGCCCGTTTCCGTGACGGCTGATCCCTTCCCCCGCTGCGCTTGGTCATATCTTTTTGCACGTGCAGTGCTGTGGCTAATGACGTCATAGATCTCTCTTGTCGCCCCAGGCCCATACTTCTTTCTTTGTGTAGCTCTTCTGTCTTGAATGCTTCAATTTATGAGTTTCCTGAGCCAAGGAGATGTCTTTTCTTTTCTCCTTTTCCCCTGGGGGGTGGAAATAACCACGGCCTGCCCGCATGTGGCCAGTTGAAGTTCTTGTGCCGCTGGTTCCCCTTCACAGAAGATGGGGGTGGTTTACAGAGCTGTGTCGTCTCTCGTGTCTGCGTGGAAAACAGCAACAAACCTTTTTGTTAAATGTTAGTGCGTGAGAGAGAGAGAGAGAGAGAGAGAGAGAGAGAGAGAGAAACATTTTACCGCAAACATTAAAGTTGAGTTGGTTTATGCCATTGATCAAAAACGGGTTTCCGCTGCTTATTCACAGGATCCCAAGGCCAGTCCAAACATATCCCTTCCTTCAAATGATAGACACCTGTATTGTTACGCCGGATCCATGAAGCATCGTCTGTGAAGTATGCATAAACTGGACTGCAAATCTACAAATTGGTTAAAGGTTATCAGGGTACATGAAAGCCGCATTCCTTGAAGCATATAGACTGCTGTGTGGTCTCTACTGTAGGGATAAATACAAATGAGTATCACGAATTTGCTTTACATTGTATAGATATGGATTTGGCTATTTGTGGGAAAACCAGGGTGTGGAAAATGTAAATGGTTTCTTGTGTGCTTTCAAACAGAGACTATTTCACTGTCATCTGCAGGATTTGGAAAGCAGTGTAACATGTGACAAAATTAAAATATATCTCTTTCATGGCATCCAAAAATGTGATACTGAATAATTTATTTATAATAACAAAATGATAATTTTATCGTAGTGGCTGTTATTCGGAAATAGCGCCTCTTAGTTTTTCTTTAAGATACATGTTATGATTTCTTTTACCGGAAATAGCGCTTCTTAGTTTTCTTTAAAATGCATGTCATAATTTCTCTTACTGTGTTATGAAGCAAGCTTTTAAGTTTTTATCACTTTCATATCTTAACTCAATCTTTTTACTTTAAAGTTAAAATTTTGCTATGTTCATATATATGTTACACTCGACTTCGGGCTGAGTGAGTGATTGTTGTGAGTGACGAGCCTTTGAATGCACAGGTGATTTCCAATCGGATT
>NC_134904.1:22955331-22970331 GCF_041734735.1 Babylonia areolata | reverse complement strand
TGTGTGTGTGTGTGTGTGTATGTGTGTGTGTGTGTGTGTGTGTGTGTGTGTGTGTGTGTGTGTGTGTGTGTGTGTGTGTGTGTGTGTTAATCAATGCCTTTACCCACAATTTCGGTCAGTTTGTGTATGTAACCTTTCATTGGTGCTTCCACAAATTTGATCTCCTGCAAAATTAATGCTCAAAGTTTAAAACATCGTCCGTTTATGTAACCGCAAATGCCACAACCACAGTCCTTCAAATACTACAGCACAATCCTTGAAATATCACAGCTACAGTGCATCAAATGTCACAGCTACATTCTCTCAAATATAACAATACTAGTAGTAATAATAGTAGTATAGTATCAATAGTAGTAGCTACTGCTGATACTACTGCTACTACTACTACTATTACTACAACTGCTGCTACTGCTGCTGGTACGACTACTACAACTAATATGGATACGAATGATATGATTTTTGTGTGCCCTAATGTGGACTGCTATAGAGAGAAGAGGATAAGAGTGTCGCTGCAGCAGAAAATAATTTCCATCAAAGCCACCCAGGAGAAGAGAAAATCCCCGCGTGTTGACGATCAGGACTGTGTGGGTGTTGTGGCCTCACCCTCACTGTGTACATTTCCCAGGTCAGTCACTACACCACTCAGCAGGATCAGTAAACCTTCCAGCTCTGCCCCCTGACAAACTAACAAAGCGTTACTGATGGTCCCCAGCAGGCAACCCACCAGTGATGATTTTGCACTGTTGTAGAGTCATTTCCATAGTGTCCAGTGAAGTCCTGTCTGGTCTAACTCAGCACAGCTAGATGCTAATCCTGAAACAGAGACCGACAGTTACTGTGATTGTGAGCACTAGGTTGGAGCTAGTCAGGGACGGGAAAACTCATACATTGATATTGTTTTCATCAATAAAGAATTGATTTCCTGCTGGTGTTTTCCTTCGACTTGCGCTTGTTTATCATGTTGACACAGTGCCGTTTCAGCACTGGGAATCCACCATTCAGCCACCATTCAGCCACCATCACCACTGTGCTGACTTGAAACCTGGGGTCAATCTTACTCATTTACTCTTTCATCTGCTTCATGCATTTCCTGGCTTGTTTCTTCGCCTGCTTGCCAACGCTTCGTTCAACGATCGGTGGTGAGTTGATTGACTGATTGACTGATTCGTCGGCTCGTTATCGTCTGTCAGATATCTCCCTGTGATAGCCAGGCTGTTGATGGAGGCAGTGTGTCAGGACCAGTTCAGATGGGACAGATAGTGCTCCCTGAGGGCTCTGATCGTCACGCTGGTAGCAGCATTGACAGGGGCATGGAGCAAGGGTGTGGGGGGAGCGGGGCATGTCACCTTGCTACCGTGACCTGCTGTTACCACTACTAGCGACGTTGTATTGAGATAGGGTGGTGGTGCTGTACAGGGGAGGGGTGCGGGGGTGGGGTGGGGGGGGGGTGAATGGAAACATGACGGTGTGTGTGGCTGGCCCTGATTCCATTCCCAGTCCTTTCGCTGCTTGGGGGTGTTTTGTTTTTACATCGAAGTCGAAAACATGCAGACTATACAGGAAGACTCGTGTCTTGTTTGATTGAAACAGAAAATTTTCGAGTCAGTGCTGGAGCTTGAACATTTTTTGGAAGTGATATTTATACATCATATATTTAGTGAAGACGTGGGTTGCAGTTGGATGGTGTTGATAAAAGGTACGACACACAGACAACCGAACACCAGGTTATCACAAAGACTGACTTAGTTAACACCAGTGAGTCAAAAAGACGACACAGGTGACAGGAGCGGGGCTGATGTGTGAACCAAAGCATAGTGATGTCAGCATGAAGTCAAGCCCTGGGTTATACAGCAAGCACTGATACACGTATGGGAGATGGGATCTGTGTGTGGCTGTGGCAGCACCTTTGAAGGGAGTCTTCACCCGTGTCATCCTCGTCCTTGGTGATCGTCTGCACAGGAGTCGTCATGGCAACACAGAACCTGATGCATCGTGACGAGGGATGGCACGATTAAACATGAAGAATCTGAATATATCATGAGGGTCTGCACTTCCGTTGAAGTGAATGATAAAACAAGTGTAATAAAATAAATGAAAGAGAGGGGCAGAGAAAGAAAGAACACACACACACACACACACACACACACACACACACACACACACACACACACACAAGCAGCCCATTTAATCGCCATGAACATTTTACACAGCAGTGGGAATGTGTGCCGTTAGTTTCAGCAATGGCCAGAGCACAGTGTGTTGGACTTAACTGCTGACATATGACTCAGCGTGGACAGGCCATTTGTGACACTCACCGACCCACTTGGCGGCTTGCTTTGTGACTTGCTTCATGATTTGTTGGTCATTTGCTTGGTGACTGAAACTTGGAACAGACCCACTTCGCAGGACAGTGATACACTGTGCACAGCAGAACAGTATTAACAGACAGCCACCCTGAGTGTGTTTGATCACACCCACACCAGGCATCAGGTGACACTGTTCTTGCCTGGGTAAAATAGACTTGAAAGGGACAAGCCATGCATGCTCTCTCTTTCTCCCCAACCCCCGCCAAAGAGCGAGAGACAGAGAGAGAGCACCCCACCAGGTAATAACCTAAGCCCAGAGCCGCACAGCTTGGGAAAGGAGTTCGAAAGGTATGCTGGAGCTGGATGGGTCCGAATCCTTCTGAACCTCCTCGTCGACTGCCGACAGGTCAAGGTGAGGAGAAGGTCAGACCCTCACTGGCGATGACCAGCCTCAGATGTGGGACAGCGGTGAACTTTACCAGGCCTGTGACGGATGACAACTCAGTCCCATCAGTGGTGGCTCACTGTCCTAAAGGCACCTGGGATTGACCCCAAACCCAACCACAAGATTTGTCGGCTCATAGAGCTCGTGTTTAAACCCACCAACAACTCGGGAGAGAAACAAATGTAACGCAAAACGTCCACCTGGTCCTTGGCCCTGTTGCTGATGGCCTGTGGCCGGCATGGCACAACAAGTGCACGGTGACTGTTTCTTCCCGTCGGCTGCCCTGCTGCTGACTGAAGGTTCACTGCTTGAAGATGGTCAGTTGCCTCCCTTGTTTCCACTTGGCCTGAAGTAGAGGGGAAGAAAGGGAGCGACAGGAGAGTGGGAAGGGGGGAGGGGGAGGGAGGGAGTGGGGGTGGGTTTTGATCGGAGCGGGGATGGAATGGGGGATAGGAGGGCGGAGACGAAGACAGAGCAGGAAATCAGGGGGGACACAGGAAAAGAGGAGGGTGACAGTGAAGGAGACAGAGAGAGAAATGCCGAATCTGTAAACAGGAAACTGTAAGCCGCTAGCTTCCAATGTTTGTAACTGACGCTTTGAAATGTTTATTTTACGTATATCTTAAATGCCGCTCACGTACAATATTCATGGGTATAGTTCGGGGAGATGTCCCGAGGCTGATGTACTGATTTTTGTGTGATTACTTTTGGCTTCTACAATTGATTGTTCTGCAAACCCTTGTTTACACAGGTGCATTATGACATCCAGTGTCACCAGACATTGTAACATCCGGTGTCACCACACATCCAGACATTGTGACATCCAGTGCCACCACACATCCAGACATTGTGACATCCAGTGTCACCACACATCCAGACATTGTGACATCCAGTGTCACCACACATCCAGACATTGTGACATCCAGTGCCACCACACATCCAGACATTGTGACATCCAGTGCCACCACACATCCAGACATTGTGACATCCAGTGTCACCACACATCCAGACATTGTGACATCCAGTGTCACCACACATCCAGACATTGTGACATCCAGTGTCAACAGACATCCAAACATTATGAGTCCGATATTAAACATATTTAATCCATAATATTCAGTCTTACACTGAATATGTCTGGTGTCGACAGTGTTCCTGTATGTTGTGGATGTTTCAGGTACCAGCTGTTTCTGCGTGTAATGGGTGTTACATATCACCTGCAGATGTTTCTGCGTGTAATGGGTGTTATATATCACCTGCATATGTTGTTTCTGCGTGTAATGGGTGTTACATATCACCTGCAGATGTTGTTTCTGCGTGTAATGGGTGTTATATATCACCTGCATATGTTGTTTCTGCGTGTAATGGGTGTTATATATCACCTGCAGATGTTGTTTCTGCGTGTAATGGGTGTTATATATTACCTGCATATGTTGTTTCTGCGTGTAATGGGTGTTATATATCACCTGCATATGTTGTTTCTGCGTGTAATGGGTGTTATATATCACCTGCATATGTTGTTTCTGCGTGTAATGGGTGTTACATATCACCTGCAGATGTTGTTTCTGCGTGTAATGGGTGTTATATATCACCTGCATATGTTGTTTCTGCGTGTAATGGGTGTTATATATCACCTGCAGATGTTGTTTCTGCGTGTAATGGGTGTTATATATTACCTGCATATGTTGTTTCTGCGTGTAATGGGTGTTATATATCACCTGCATATGTTGTTTCTGCGTGTAATGGGTGTTATATATCACCTGCAGATGTTTTTTCTGCTGTATATCTCCAGCAGATGTTGATTCTGCTTGTATGGGTGTTAATATATCACCCTTGCATATGGTTGTTTCTGCGTGTCAAGGGGTGTTATATATCACCTGCATATGTTGTTTCTGCTTGTATTAGGGTGTTATATATCACCTGCATATGTTGTTTCTGCTTGTAGTGGGTGTATATATCACCTGCAGATGTTGTTTCTGCTTGTATTGGGTGTTATATATCACCTGCAGATGTTGTTTCTGCGTGTAATGGGTGTTATATATCACCTGCATATGTTGTTTCTGCGTGTAATGGGTGTTATATACCACCTGCAGATGTTGTTTCTGCTTGTATTGGGTGTTATATATCACCTGCAGATGTTGTTTCTGCGTGTAATGGGTGTTATATATCACCTGCAGATGTTGTTTCTGCTTGTATTGGGTGTTATATATCACCTGCAGATGTTGTTTCTGTGTGTAATGGGTGTTATATATCACCAGTAGATGTTGTTTCTGCTTGTATTGGGTGTTATATATCACCTGCAGATGTTGTTTCTGCTTGTATTGGGTGTTATATATCACCTGCAGATGTTGTTTCTGTGTGTAATGGGTGTTATATATCACCAGTAGATGTTGTTTCTGCTTGTATTGGGTGTTATATATCACCTGCAGATGTTTCTGCTTGTATTGGGTGTTATATATCACCTGCAGATGTTGTTTCTGCTTGTATTGCATGTGTCATATACCAACCAAAGACGTTGTTTCTTCATGTGTTGAGTGTTTTATAAATCAACTGCTGAACAACTGCAGTTGTGAAAATTTTTCACTCGAAAAATCATCCCACACAACGAAAAGTTACTCAAATATTTATCTCCAGAACGTTGTGCTGATAACAAAATATCTGGAGTGGTGTAAGGATAAAAGACAGCATGAAATGATGGAGGGGGAAAAAGCGGAAGAAAAATAGGCGTCAGAGAGACAGACAGACAGACAGACAGACACAGAGAGAGACAGACAGACAGACAGATAGACAGACAGACACAGAGATAGAGAGACACAGAGACGGGGAAGCACCTTCGTAGCATTCATTAATTTCATATCAGTATATCTACCCCCGAAAGCGGAGTATGGCTGCCTACATGGCGGGGTAAAAACGGTCATAAACGTAAAAAGCCCACTCGCGTATATACGAGTGAACGTGGGAGTTGAAGCCCACGAACGCAGAAGAAGAAGAAGAAGAATATCAGTATATCTGATGAATGACATTCTAAGGTATGCAACATTCATTTATTCATTTATAGTCTGTTCACCAGCGGGGCGTGCAGTTAATAAAAGACAACACACCCAAGTCACCCAGCAAATCACAGCGTAACGAAAAAGCATGGTCGCTCAGTTCATTCAACGATAATTCTTTGCATTAGGATGAATCAATAACAGAGACTGGCCTGCCTGCTGCCCTCAATAGCCACACAATCCCCAGCATCTCCACAGTTTGGGGGAAATCGGATTACACTGGATGAGTTGTTTTCAGTTTCTGTTTTCGCTTTTCAGACAGGCTGAATTATCCTCTGCTCAACTCTCTGCTGCTAACGACGCCTCTTTTTGCATCATTCTCGGACGTAGTAGGCGCGGGAATACATATTATTTGGTCTGTTGATCATCAAACAACTGTCGTGTTGCCCAGCTTATTTCTGAAACGAAACCCCTCTTGTTGCTAAAATCGTATTTGTAAACCGATTATCCTAGTGCTCAAATCAAAATATTACTGATACGCAAAACAGAATTGAAATACAATCATGCACTTGTGATGATGAAGGAGAGAGAGATGAGGGGAAGAGACAGGGAGACAGCAGGGCGGAGGATGAGGGGAAGAGACAGGGAGACAGCAGGGCGGAGGATGAGGGGAAGAGACAGGGAGACAGCAGGGCGGATGATGAGGGGATGGGATCAAACCGCAGGAGACCGACAGAATATACAGAGAGAACGCAACAATGTTAATGTAAGGTCACCGACCTGTATACATTTTGGGTGCACGTGTTGCACACACATCTTAACTGAAATAAGATAGGAAGAACGAAACAACTATAAAATACACAGTGAGCTCACCGGGAACAAGTAAACAATATGGAAAGCCCAAGGCTGATGTTTTGGTTTAGGGCTGGCAGTGCTCGTCTCTCAGTCTTAATGCATAAAAAAGAAACATTGCAATATCTCTGGTCACATTGCAACTTTCGTTTTGCAGCAGAAATGGTAATAATGGATTCTAACATTTTGCATATGCTTGTACAAATATTTCTTTCTGAGATCCTTATATAATGAACAGGCTGTTAATACATGTAATTCGTCCTCTACTCTACCACCACATGGACACTTTTTCAAAACATCGCGATAACTCTGATTTACTTTTAGTACATTTATACCAAGACGGAACTTGAAAAAAGTCGACTTAAATTTACTAATAGTAAGATGAGGTAAGTATTTTTCAGGTTGTAACAAAGATTTGAATGACCTATATGTTTGATAACGATTACTCCCGTTGAGTTTGCTTGCCCAATCCTGTTTAAAGCCATTTACCATGGGTTGTTTGAACAATTTAAGAAAACGCAAAATATATTGTTGCATAAAAACCATTATCTGTTCATACATTTTCGAATAAGTACCTATGATAAGCTTTCTCAAAAGGGGAAGACTATTCTATTCTTGTCTTTTAGATAATCATGGGTTTCATTCCATAACTTACTACCCGAATAGGTAAGTGGTGACATGCAGATATCAGTTCTTGGGCGAGGGGTGTATGTAGCATTTTTCCTCGAATATTCCTAACTGTGAATTTCTCACAAAGATAAGATGGTGCGATGTTCTTCATTATTTTGTACACGAAGACACCTTTGCTAAAGCGACATGTTAGGTTAAAGAAAGACCGTTAAGTTCATTCTAGTCATTAATTTGCAGAGACGAGGATTTAAGAAGTATTAGTGTGATAAAACGTCGGTACAAGCTTTCTAGAGGTTTTAAGTAGTCTAAGTATCAACATGTTAAGGTATGGACAAAATATGGATGTATATAAGCATGACATTTACAGACACAGAAGAATGATTTGGCCAACAGAGATTATTGTCAATGTTTAGCCGAAGAAGTTTATGATGTTCAAGTAACTTATCAACTGCTTTGATATCGTGTCATTTATATTGTATGTTTTGACGTTTGTGCCGTGTTGTAACTAACATGAGTTTTGAGTTTTGATGATGAAGGGCCGTGTGAGTTAGGTCAGTCCATTCAAAAAGATGGTCAACATCCTTTTGTAAATTAATGCACATTGTATTGGTATGTTTGTCTTCTCTCTCTCTCTCTCTCTCTCTCTCTCTCTCTCTCTCTCTCTCTCTCTCTCTCTCTCTTGGTCAGTTCACTAGGTGATAAAACATACAAAAGGAAAATCACTATCATAAATTGAAAATAAAATTGGACATATAACTGATCCCTGTGGATCTCCGTGTTTAAGCGGCATGAAAGAGGACACTGTGGAACCTTTTAAACAACCTGTCTTCTACGTGTGAGGAACTATGATATAAGATTGACTGATTTTGTGGATAAGCCATAAATGGTATGTTTCCCAAAGAAAAGACATATCGATCATGTCAAAAGCTTCAGCGAAATCAGCAAATGTTGTTGAGTTATCAAATCATTATTAGTACTTGAATGAAGCCTTTCTATGAGGTTGGTGATCTGAATGATCGACCAGACTGTCAGATTCAAAGACTGGCAGAACTTTAGCACCTTTAAAAGCTTGGGGATAGTAACATCTATCAAAACAAAGATGATAAATATAAGTAAGGCTCTCTCTCTCTCTCTCTCTCTCTCTCTCTCTCTCACACACACACACACACACACACACACACACACACACACACACACACACACAGAGAGAGAGAGAGAGAGAGAGAGAGAGAGAGAGAGCATTTTTACCGTAGCAAATTTGAAATGCTTTCTTTCTTTCCTTTTCCACAAATACGCGGTTGTGATACAATATGGGAGTAGGGTATTGAAGGACATAGCACAGATGGTAAAGTACAATATGGCATTTCATTGTATTGCTTTTTGTTCTCTGCAAATGTAATTGTTTTTCTACAGATTTTGCCTGTGACTACCCGTTTGCTGTCGTAGGTTTACGCTACACATGGGACTTCGGTTTATCTTTTCATCCGAATGACTAGCACCCAGATTATCGCTCAGAACTGAACGGAGAGGACAGTAAAAATCATGGTCCGTGCAAGGAACTCAAAGCCATGGACACTCACTTCCCAGTTGGGCGCGTTACCATCAGGCCACCGCTGTACCTGCACGTTAGGGAAAGGTTGACGTGCAGCACTGTACAGACAGGTTGACGTGCAGCACTGTACAGACAGGTTGTACAGACAGGTTGACGTGCAGCACTGTACAGACAGGTTGACGTGCAGCACTGTACAGACAGGTTGACGTACAGCATTGTACAGGCAAGTTGACGTGCAGCACTGTACAGACAGGTTGACGTGCAGCACTGTACAGACAGGTTGACGTACAGCATTGTACAGGCAAGTTGACGTGCAGCATTGTACAGACAGGTTGACGTGCAGCACTGTACAGACAGGTTGACGTGCAGCATTGTACAGAAAGGTTGACGTGCAGCATTGTACAGAAAGGTTGACGTGCAGCACTGTACAGACAGGTTGTACAAACAGGTTGATGTGCAGCATTGTACAGACAGTTTGACGTGCAGCACTGTACAAACAGGTTGACGTGCAGCACTGTACAGACAGGTTGACGTGCAGCACTGTACAGACAGGTTGACGTGCAGCATTGTACAGACAGGTTGACGTGTTACATGGTACAGAAGGGGAAGGGTGTGTGTTACACGGTTCAGAAGGGGAAGGGTGTGTGGTACACGGTTCAGAAGGGGAAGGGTGTGTGTTACACGGTTCAGAAGGGGAAGGGTGGTGTGTTACATGGTACAGAAGGGGAAGGGTGTGTGCTACATGGTACAGAAGGGGAAGGGTGGTGTGCTACATGGTACAGAAGGGGAAGGGTGGTGTGCTACATGGTACAGAAGGGGAAGGGTGTGTGCTACATGGTACAGAAGGGGAAGGGTGGTGTGTTACATGGTACAGAAGGGGAAGGGTGTGTGCTACATGGTACAGAAGGGGAAGGGTGTGTGTTACATGGTACAGAAGGGGAAGGGTCTGTGTTACGTGGTACAGAAGGGGAAGGGTGTGTGCTACATGGTACAGAAGGGGAAGGGTCTGTGTTACGTGGTACAGAAGGGGAAGGGTGTGTGTTACGTGGTACAGAAGGGGAAGGGTGTGTGTTACATGGTACAGAAGGGGAAGGGTCTGTGTTACGTGGTACAGAAGGGGAAGGGTGTGTGTTACATGGTACAGAAGGGGAAGGGTGTGTGTTACGTGGTACAGAAGGGGAAGGGTGTGTGTTACATGGTACAGAAGGGGAAGGGTCTGTGTTACGTGGTACAGAAGGGGAAGGGTCTGTGTTACATGGTTGCAGGGATCGATCCCCACGCGGAAGTCAGCAGCACATGGGAGATAGCGACAGTGCGGGTTTTAATCAACATCAAAGAAACACCCTGAAACCGACCGTCTTGGACCTCGTCTGGCACAGTTTGAGTCTCTCTCTCTCTCTCCCTCTCTCTCTCTCTGGTTTTTTTTTTTTTTTTCAGATCAATTCATGTTTGCTTTCTTTTGCATAGAGTGGAATTTAAACAAAATTATTTCCCGTGTGTATGTGTGTGTGTGTGTAGTAGTAGTAGTAGTAGTAGTAGTATTGGGGGGTTTGAGGGGGGGGGGGGGGTTTGGGGTTGCAAGGGAGCGGCAGTACCTCTAGTACCTTTAGTACTCCTTCGGGAGTGGCTCGTGCTGCATTGATCCCCACCGGCACCCAGCTCTCACCTATGGGTCCTAGAAGCATGTGGCAGCGCTCACCCCAGGAGAACACCTTTGACGGACCGTCTAAACTGGGTGAAACAGTCGGTGACTTATGAGTATGTCTACCCTAGCATGCCGAGACGGCTCCAGCGGACTGAGTGAAACAGTCGGTGAGTTAGGAGTATGCCTACCCTAGCATGCCGAGACGGCCCCAGCGGGGTGAAACACTCGGTGAGTTAGGAGTATGCCTACCCTAGCATGCCAAGTCGGCTCCAGCGGACTGGGCGGACGAGATCAAGAGTGAGATCCGACGGCCAGGAAGGCGGTACTGCAGGGCTCCGTGGAGAGCTCCGGGCGTGACCAGGCACCCAAGACGTCACGGCCATCCACTGCAGCCAAGGAAGTCTCCAGTGACGGCTCTTCGTACCACTGGACCCCGACTTTTGAGGCCGAGAGAGTGGATCTGCCCCAGAGCAACGGCCTTTCCACTTGAAAAGCTTTCCCGCACAGGTACTTTGTACAACTCATCTTTCATTTCTGCTTCTTCATCTCTTTTTCTTCCTGCCTCCTACATGTCCTTCATCTCTAGTTCTTCCTGCTTCCTACATGTCCTTCATCTCTAGTTCTTCCTGCTTCCTACATGTCCTTCATCTCTTTTTCTTCCTGCTTCCTACAAGTCCTTCATCTCTAGTTCTTCCTGCTTTCTACATGTCCTTCATCTCTAGTTCTTCCTGCTTCCTACATGTCCTTCATCTCTAGTTCTTCCTGCTTCCTACAAGTCCTTCATCTCTTTTTCTTCCTGCTTCCTACAAGTCCTTCATCTCTAGTTCTTCCTGCTTCCTACAAGTCCTTCATCTCTTTTTCTTCCTGCTTCCTACAAGTCCTTCATCTCCAGTTCTTCCTGCTTCCTACAAGTCATTCATCTCTTTTTCTTTCTGCTTCCTACAAGTCCTTCATCTCTAGTTCCTCCTGCTTCCTACACGTCCTTCCTCATCTCTAGTTCCTCCTGCTTCCTACAAGTCCTTCTTCATCTCTAGTTCTTCCTGCTTACTACAAGTCCTTCCCCATCTCTAGTTCTTCCTGCTTCCTACAAGTCCTTCCCCATCTCTAGTTCTTCCTGCTTCCTACAAGTCCTTCCCCATCTCTAGTTCTTCCTGCTTCCTACAAGTCCTTCTTCATCTCTAGTTCTTCCTGCTTCCTACAAGTCCTTCTTCATCTCTAGTTCTTCCTGCTTCCTACAAGTCCTCCTTCATCTCAAGTTCTTCCTGCTTCCTACAAGTCCTTCATCTCTTTTTCTTCCTGCTTCCTACAAGTCCTTCATCTCTAGTTCTTCCTGCTTCCTACATGTCCTTCATCTCTAGTTCTTCCTGCTTCCTACATGTCCTTCATCTCTTTTTCTTCCTGCTTCCTACAAGTCCTTCATCTCTAGTTCTTCCTGCTTCCTACATGTCCTTCATCTCTAGTTCTTCCTGCTTCCTACATGTCCTTCATCTCTTTTTCTTCCTGCTTCCTACAAGTCCTTCTTCATCTCTAGTTCTTCCTGCTTCCTACAAGTCCTCCATCTCTTTTTCTTCCTGCTTCCTACAAGTCCTTCCTAATCTCTAGTTCTTCCTGCTTCCTAAAGTCCTTCTTCATCTCTAGTTCTTCCTGCTTCCTACAAGTCCTCCTTCATCTCACGTTCTTCCTGCTTCCTACAAGTCCTTCCCCATCTCTAGTTCTTCCTGCTTCCTACAAGTCCTTCCCCATCTCTAGTTCTTCCTGCTTCCTACAAGTCCTTCCCCATCTCTAGTTCTTCCTGCTTCCTACAAGTCCTTCTTCATCTCTAATTCTTCCTGCTTCCTACAAGTCCTTCCTAATCTCTAGTTCTTCCTGCTTCCTACAAGTCCTCCTTCATCTCAAGTTCTTCCTGCTTCCTACAAGTCCTTCATCTCTTTTTCTTCCTGCTTCCTACACGTCCTTCATCTCTAGTTCTTCCTGCTTCCTACATGTCCTTCATCTCTAGTTCTTCCTGCTTCCTACATGTCCTTCATCTCTAGTTCTTCCTGCTTCCTACATGTCCTTCATCTCTAGTTCTTCCTGCTTCCTACATGTCCTTCATCTCTTTTTCTTCCTGCTTCCTACAAGTCCTTCTTCATCTCTAGTTCTTCCTGCTTCCTACAAGTCCTTCATCTCTTTTTCTTCCTGCTTCCTACAAGTCCTTCCTAATCTCTTTTTCTTCCTGCTTCCTACAAGTCCTCCTTCATCTCAAGTTCTTCCTGCTTCCTACAAGTCCTTCTTCATCTCTAGTTCTTCCTGCTTCCTACAAGTCCTTCTTCATCTCTAATTCTTCCTGCTTCCTACAAGTCCTTCTTCATCTCTAGTTCTTCCTGCTTCCTACAAGTCCTCCTTCATCTCAAGTTCTTCCTGCTTCCTACAAGTCCTTCTTCATCTCTAGTTCTTCCTGCTTCCTACAAGTCCTTCTTCATCTCTAGTTCTTCCTGCTTCCTACAAGTTCTGCGGTGATGGGGGCGGGGGGAAGCGACAGGTGGAGGTAACCACTGGGAGTCATAGCATCAAACCTACACGTAGGTGGCCTGTGGACCAGTGGTCCCTCATATCCCTCATATATAAATATGTGTGTGTGTGTGTGTGTGTGTGTGTGTGTGTGTGTGTGTGTGTGTGTGTGTGTGTGTGTGTGTGTGTGTGTTAGTTTGTGTGTGTTTTTTAATTGAGTTGCACTTTGTTCATGTTAACCCCTTCACTTGGGGCTGAGGCCTATATGCGAATACACCATTCCGTTCCGTTCTCTGTGTGTCTGTCTGTGTATGTGTGTGTGTGTGTGTGTGTGTGTGTGTGTGTGTGTGTGTGCGTGTGCGTGAGTGTGTGTGTATGTGTGTGTTTCTCTGCTCTGTCTCTTTCTCTATCTCTGTCTGTATGTCTGTATGTCTGTCTGTATGTCTGTCTGTCTGTCTGTCTCTCTCTTTCTCTCTCTCTCTCTCTTATTATTATCATGAATGCAGGTATCATAATTATGTACTTATAAATGCTTACTGTGCAACTGAGTGTATTTGAATGTCACGTATGTTTTTCTATAACCTTTTGTTATCTTGTGAACATTTTGATATCATTTCTCTTTGCCCTGAGGGCTGAATGTAAAAAAGCATATACATGCTTATTCCACTTCCCTCGTTAAAAAAAGATTCGTTCGTTCGTTCGTTCTCTCTTTCTGTTTCTCCATCTGCGTCTGGGTCCGTCTCTCAATGAGTGCTTCTGTCTCCTCCTTCCCTTCTATCTCATTAACTCTCTGTCTCTCTGTCTCTGTCTCTTTCTGTCTCCCTCTCTCTCTCCCTCTCCCTCTCTCATTCTCTCCATCTGTATGTGTGTGTGTGTGTGTGTGTGTGTGTGTGTGTGTGTGTGTGTGTGTGTGTGTGTGTGTGTGTGACTCAGTGAGCGGCTGGTGAAGCCCACCCCATTATCATCATGAATCACCAGGGACTGATAAGAGACAAACAGCAGCCTCCCCCTCCCGCCCCTCCCTGCCCCTCCCGCCCCCCGCCACCACCCGCCCCCCGCACCCCCCTGTGGCCACACAGCACACTGCACAGTGCCCAACACTGCGGGCTGCCCTGTCCATGGTGCAGACTGTCGTACTGTTTCTTCAGCCACAATTCAATCACTGACAAATTAAGGGAACGTGCAAAGCGGGAGGACGCAAAAAGGAAAAAATTGATTGAATTCGATCTTTGACGGCTGGCAGTATCATTGGGCATAAGTGTGTGTGTGTGTGTGTGTGTGTGTGTGTGTGTGTGTGTGTGTGTGTGTGTGTGTGAGAGAGAGAGAGAGCGGAGTGAATCATCAGCCACTTGTCATGGATGAGGACAGAGGGAAGAGCAGGGCAATGGAGCAGCACGGGTGTTTGCCCAGCGGCAGCATTCACTGCCTGCTGTGTGTGATGACTCCACCCGGCAGGGGGCAGATCAATGCCACCCCGAACAGACAAAGTGCCGGCACTGAGGCTGCCCTTTGTTCAGAGGACTGCTGCCTGACGTCATTGATCGGCCCTTCCGGCAGGCGGGTACCCCGTCAGGGTTCATAGTGTGGGGATGCTTTCTACCACCACCACCCACCCCGTCCCCCCCCCTCTCTCTCTCTCTCTCTCTTTCATCTGCGTGTACGAGTGTGTGTGTGTGTGTGTGTGTGTGTGTGTGTGTGTGCGCGCGCGCGCACGCTCTTGTCTATGCGTGCATGTGTTTGTCACTGGCAATGATGTCCTATATAGCTACATTTTCGATTGCCGAATCACTAATTCAGCTCTGAGAGAGAGAGAGAGAGAGAGAGAGAGAGAGAGAGAGAGAGAGAGAGAGAGAGAGAGAGAGAGAGAGAGAGAGAGAACAAACGAACGAACGAACGAACGAAAATTTTCCAGGGTATTGAGATACGCATAATGACAAGAATGCTTTTTTCCACCCAGCCCTGGGGTACAAAATTAAATAAAGAAAGAAAGAAAGAAAGAAACAGAAACGCACAAGCGTAAATAGAGAAAATTTATATCAGAAGAGAGGAAAAGAGAGGAGGGCTAGAGGGGAGAGAGTAAAGAAGAAAAG